>NC_072397.2:33435468-33737265 GCF_028885625.2 Pongo pygmaeus | reverse complement strand
GAAGTGATACCACTGCACAGCAGACCTGTTCTACAAAAGATGGTTAGAGTTCTTTTCTTTCTTTCTTCTTTCTTTCTTTCTTTCTTTCTTTCTTTCTTTCTTTCTTTCTTTCTTTCTTTCTTTCTCTTTCTTTCTTTCATTCTTTCTTCCTTTCCTTTTCTCTTTCTTTGTTTGTTTCTTTCTTTCTCTTTCCTGCTTTCTTTCTTTGTTCTTTCTTTCATTCTTTCTTCCTTTTCTCTTTCTCTTTCGTTTTTTCTTTCTTTCTCTCTCTCTTTCCCTCCTTCCTTCCTTCTTGAGACACAGTGTCACTCTTGTTGCCCAGGCTGGAGTGCAATAAAGCATTCTCAGATCACCACAACATTTGCCTCTTGGGTCCAAATGATTCTCCTGCCTCAGCCTCCACACTAGCTGGGATTACAGGTATGCACCAACATGCCTAGCTAATTTTGTATTTTTAGCAGAGATGGGGTTTCACCATGTTGGTTCAGGATGGTCTCCAACTCCGGACCTCCGGTTGATCCACCCACCTCAGTCTCCCAAAGTGCTGAGACTACAGGCATGAGCTGGTGCACCCTGCAGGCTGCTTTCTTAAGTGGATCCCCAATCATTTCTTTTCACTGGGGAAGACCTTTCAACAGGCATTTCCAGCTACTTCCTACAGGTGCTTTTTGGCTGAAAGCAGGTCTATACCTCCCTGGGATGGAGATCCCAGAGAAAAGGGCATGCTGCCATTGTTGCTTTTTTGCACATTCACTGGTGATAACTTCAGGTACTGGAAAATCTGAGGTGACTAGATACCATAGTGGACACCCAGCGTATTGCAGGTGCAGCAGCTTTTCACAAAAGGGGTCAGACTGTTACTTGTGTTCCTGTTCTTATATAATCTCACTGGGCAGGTTCTCCAGGCCTGGGCCACTAGCCAATCATTGCCAGAGCTATTGAGCCAGTAAAAACTTAAGGACTCCATGGACACAGCTTCCAGGGGCAAATGAATATTTTTCATCACTGTCTGTGCAGAAGTACTGTCCCTGTTGCCCTCAAACTAATGAAATATCCAAAACCCTAACTGCCTTATTCACACCTCAGATGAGCTGCATTATACCCAAGAAGAGGAGGTTAGACCATCCTCCATGGGGCTCACAAACTCCCCAGTGCTCCTCACCAGACAGTGAGCCCCTAACTTGGCCGGAAGCACATATTTCCCATCCAGGGCTGACTTCATTGAGTGATTGATGACCTACATCTCTCTCAAGTGCAGCCCCCAAGAAGACCAGCAAAGAGGTGGGGCAGTAAGCCAGCTCAAATGGTTTCCAGAGGATTTGGTGCAAGAGCATGTATAGTAAAATATGGCCAGTGATGGCCATTTCTATAGACTGAACTTTCTCCTATAAGAGACTTTAGCCTGAGGGGAACTAATTTCTATATGATAATGTTGCAAATCAGAAGGGGTGGACCAACTGAGCACTCCTTGGTCTTCTGTCCTCTCCCAGGGTCCCAGTCTAGCTACAGCTGCTTATAGGGCAGTCTCAGTTACCCTGGAAGACCATACCATAGCATCAGCAATGGTAATCCATGACTGACACCTGAAGACTACAGCAAGGCAGACCCTATCACTGAAGCTTACATGTATCTTCCCCATTCTGCAGCCCACATGTATCTTCCTCATACTGCAGCTTCCCCTGATACCATGGCAACTCCACATGTTACTTTCCTGGCATATGTCTGCAAAGGTGGGTTTGGCTTTGCTTGCCCCACCAGCAAATGGGAATGCAGTATGCCCCTGCCACCCTCAGCAACTTCTACTGTAGATGAAGCTTTGGTGGGTAGAGAACCAGAAAGCCTCACCCCTGCTTTTCTGCTAACACTGTGTGTGGCAAGCAGTGTATCTTCTCACACCCTGAACAATTAGAACTTCATGAGGGGGCACAAATAAGGCATCAAAACATTCATTGGCCAGCATCCTGCCCAAGCCAACACCAACTTTACTGCAACAGCACACACAGTCTCCAGCAGGCACAGCCAACTCCCATCTGAGCTGCTCTGCTGCTGCCACTGAGGTGAATGCCCAAAGACAGGCAGAAACCTCATATCCACTAACACTCTTCTGAAGCTGTGACACATTAGTTACAAAGAGTGGTGGACTCTAACTATCAAGGAGCCAGAGAAGACAGCTGGAGCTCAATACAAGTTCCTCAGAGTATAGAGCTTCTGAGCTGTGAGCTGAGCATAGCCACTCCACCACCAAAAAAAAAAAAAAAAAAAAAAAAAAAAAGAATCTCCCAGGAACAAAGCTGGTTAGTTACAAACACCTTATTCCACATCAAATATTCAAGACCATTAAATAGGATCAAAAAAAACAAAACCCCATTCAAAGGTCAGCAACCTCAAAGATACGTGCACAAAGATTAGACAAAATCAGTGCAAAAATGTTGAAAACACAAGAAGCCACAGTGACTTCTTTCATCCAAATGACAAAATTACATTTCCATGCAACCAAATGCAATGAAGGGAAAAAAATTGCAGGAATGGATAGAAAAAACAGTCAATAAGGAGGAAAATGTGGCCAATCTGATAGAGCTGAAAAAACACAATACAAAAACTTTGTAATGTAAACACAAGTATTAACAGCAGAATAGACGAAGCAGAAGAAAGAATCTCACAGCTTCAATACCAGCTTTCTTAAATAAGACAGACAAGAAGAGTGAAAAAAAAAAAAGAGGAATAAACAAAACCTCTAAGAAATATGAGATTATGTAATGAAACCAAATCTATGATTAAAAAGCATGCCTGAGAGCAATGGGGGAATGAAAACTACTTGAAATACTTATTTTCAGATATCATTTATGAGAGCTCTCCCAGCCTATATAGAGAGACAAACATTCACATGAAGGAAATGTGGAGAATCCCAGTAAGATACCCCACAAGAAGGTCATTTTCAAGATACATAATCATGAGATTCTCCAAGGCCAAAATGAAAGAAAAAAGTGTATTAAAGGCAGCTAGACTAAAAAGCCAGGTCACCTCTAAAAGAAGCCCATCAGGCAAACAACAAACCTTTCAGGTGAAATTCTACATGTCAAAAGAGGTTAGGGACCAATATTCAACATTCTTAAAAAAAGAATTTCACATCAAAAATTTATATCCAACCAAAGTAAGCTTCAGAAGTGAAAAATAAATGTGATTCTATTCAGTTAAGCAAATGCTGAGGAAATCTTTTATCACAGACATGCCTTACAAGAGCTTCTAAAGAAAGCATTAGATAAGAAAAAGACTATAACAGTCACTACAAAAACACACTAAAAATCATAAATTGCTGACAGTATAAAGCAACCACATAAATGTGCAAAATAGCCAGCTAAGACCATAGTGACAGAATCAAATCCATACGTATGAATACCAACCTTAAATGAAAATGGGCTAAGTTTCCCAATTACAAAATAGAGTGGAAAGCCGAATAAACAATCAATATCTAATGATGCGCTGTAATCAAGACACCCATCTCAAATAAGCTCGAAAGAAAGGGAAAAAGAAAAATCTACCAAGCAAATAGAAAACAGAAAAAAAAAAAAAGACACATGCACACATATGTTTATAGAGGCACTATTCACAATAGCAAAGACTTGGAACCAACCCAAATGTCCAACAATGATAGACTGGATTAAGAAAATGTGGCACATATACACTATGGAATACTATGCAGCCCTAAAAAATGATAAGTTCATGTCCTTTGTAGGGACATGGATGAATCTGGAAACCATCATTCTCAGCCAACTATCACAAGGACAAAAAACCAAACACCACATGTTCTCACTCATAGGTGGGAACTGAACAATGAGAACACATGGACACAGGAAAGAGAATGTCACACACCGGGGACTGTTGTGGGGTGGGGGGGGGAGGGGCGAAGGATAGCATTAGGAGATATACCTAATGCTAAATGATGAGTTAATGGGTGCAGCACACCAACATGGCACATGTATACATATGTAACAAATCTGCACGTTGTGCACATGTACCCTAAAACTTAAAGTATTATAATAAGAAGAAAATGAAATAAAAAAAAACTTTAGTCCTTAATAAAGACTCAAAATGGCAAAAAAGAAAAAAAAAAAAAGAAAGAAAAAAGAAAACAGAAAAAAAGTAGGGGTTGCAATCCTAGTTTCTGGCAAAACAGACTTTACATCAACACAGGTTTTAAAAAAAGACAAAGAATGGCATTGCATAATAGTAAATGCCTATCTGTGTACCCAACAGAAAAGCACTCAGATTATGAAGCAACTTTCTAGAGATTCTCCAAGATCATAAGTTAAATGTTCTTAAACAGTCATTAACTTTATACCGCACTGGTTCAGTATAAAGTCTCTGATGTAGAACCCAAAATGAGGACTTATTGAAGGCTTTTCCACATTTTGAACACTTGTGGAGCTTCTCTCTATATGAATTATATTACGTCTATGAGGTGTGAGAATGAGCTCAATGCTTTGCCACATTCTTCACATTTGTGGGGTTTCTCTCCAGTGTGAATTATCTTATGATTAGTAAGGTCTGAGAAGCACTTAAAGGTTTTGCCACATTCCTTATATTTGTAAGGTCTCTCTTCCATACATATTCTCTTGTGGTTAATAAGGGTTTAGGAGCAGGTAAAGGCTTTGCCACATTCTTCATGGATATGGGGTTTCTCTTCAGTATGAACGATTTTATGTTTGCTAAGGACAGAGGACTACATAATAGCTCTTCCATGTTCATTATATTTGTAGAGTTGCTCTCTAGTATGAATTATCTTATGTTTACTAAGGTCTGAGAACCACCTATAGGCTTTATTACATTCTTCACCTTTGTAGGTTTTCTCTGTGGTATGAATTATCTTATGTTTATGAAGGTCTGAGAACGACCTATGGGCTTTGTTGCATTCTTCACGTTTGTAGGATTTCTCAGCAGTGTGAATTCTCTTATAATTAGTAAGGTCTGAGAAGCACTTAAAGGCTTTGCCATATTCTTCACGTCTGTAGGGTCTGTCTCCAGTACAATTTCTCTTGTGTTTAATAAGGGTTGAGGAGCAGGAAAAGGCTTTGTCTCATTCTTTACATTTTCAGCACTTGTCTCCACTAAAACTTTTTTTATGTTCAACGAAGTTTAAGCACAACTCAAAAGCTTTGACATATTTATTAGGTTGATAGGTTTTGCTAAGGGTAATTAACAAACATTGATAAAGGCCATCATAACTGTTTTCTGCACATTGGAATTACCCACACTTTGGTAGCCTTTCTTTAAATGTAAACTATTAAGTTCACAGCTTCCATATTTTCTCAGGATCACTTTTTAGACGATTCTTTTATGTCATACTCCAGCAATATCTCTACAGTAAAATAAAAAGAGAAAACTAAGAAAAAAAAGGACTATAAATTTCTCCCTCATTAGACTCAGGTGAATACACTTTACAAATATATAATTAAACAAAGCACATTAACAAGGTGACAATAAAATATCACAGGCTCTAATTGTGTAATAGAAATTTAAACTTAACAGAAATATACCGATCAAAGTGTCTTTGTGAGAAGTCTACTAACCAGGTAAAAATTTGCAGCACCCGAAGTGAGCAAAACACAAAAAACCACATAGTGGTTTACTAAAAGTATTTTGTGTTTACCCATGAAAGCCATTCTTCATCCTATGATGACTTTAAATATAGACTCCCAACTCCTGTCTCCACCGCCCAATAATAAATAAAATAGTGACACCTGTGTCCATGCTTCTGGGTTTGTGAGACCTTACAATAAACTAATTTCTATATTCCATGGCAGTGTTGAAAGGAAAGTTGGTAACTGACAGTTTTGGATAGCTGAGACAAAAGTAAATGACTGTTACAAGTGAAGACAGAAAAGGGGTATAGCAACTGACTATAGGATCTCAATAAGAAACATGGAGAATGCCGGGAGTGGTTGCTCACACCGGTAATATCAGCAATTTGGGAGCCTGAGGCAGGCATATCACCAGAGGTGAGAAGTTCAAGACAAGCCAGGTCAACATGGTGAAACCTTGTCTCTACTAAAAATACAAAAATTAGCTGGGTGTGGTGGCAGGCTCCTGTAATCCCTGTTATTGGGGAGGCTGAGGATGGTGAATTGCTTGAACCCAGGAGTTGAATGTTGCAGTGAGCCACGACTGTGCCATGTACTCCAGCCTGAGTAACAATAGTGAAGCTCCCACTCAAAACAGAAAGAAAGAAACAAAGAAAGAAAGAAAGAAAGAAAGAAAGAAAGAAAGAAAGAAAGAAAGAAAGAAAGAAAGAAAGAAAGGAAAGGAAGGAAGATAGGTAGGAAGGAAGGAAGGAAAGAAAGAAAAAGAGAGAAAGAAAGAGAGACAGGAAGGAAGGAAGAGAAAAGAAGAAGAGAAAAGAAAAATACAGGAAAACCTCTTAAACTAAAAAACACACAAGCCCAGAGAAAACATCTACAGAACAAGCTTTAGAGACCCAAGAATCTCTAGCCTAAAAAATGTGTGTTTTATTCCCCCCAGACAAAAGAAACTTAATAAAGATTTTGAAATGTCACACTTTATTATACTAATTGCAACCTAAGATTACAACATATACAAAACCTCATGATAATATGGCTCAATCAAAAATAAAAATACATATCCAGAAATCAATTATTAAAATATGGGGATATAAAAATTACCAGAGACAATATGAATTATAGTCTAGATATACTCTTAAAAAATTAATTACTGTTAAAAATTAACATTGCCGACTTAGTGATGCTCAATGAGCAAAATGGAAATAAAGAAATTAAGAAAAAGGAAATAAATGAAATAACAAAAATTAAACCAACAAAAAATAAAAAGCACACAAAAAATAAAAATTGTGGAGTGGAACTACAAAAAAAGACTAATATGTACTTCAACATTAGTAAAAAAAAAAAAAAAGAGAAAATCAACAAGCTCAGCACATTTCAAATAAAATTAACATGAAAATCTTTACAACAAGACACAAGTTAAGCAACGTTTTGAAAGTCACATAAAAGAGAAAGAAGAATGCAGAGAGAAAAAAAACCAAATGCATTATTTATATGCATGCTTCTGCAAGATTACCAATAAATTTATGAACATAAATCTTTCAAGCAAGAAAGGGGTAGGATGACATAGTTAAAACCCTGAAAAAGAAGTTCTAAACAAGAATACTATATTTTGCAAAAGTATCCTTCAAAATGAAAAAAAAAAACCTCTATCACTATCTATAATAACATCTAACTAGAACATGTCTTCAAAAGACTCATTTCATATCTAATTTTAAAAGACTGAAAATCGCAGGATAAAAATACATTTCATGCAAGCGTTAACCAAATGAGAGGAGAAGAGGCAACAATTTATTAAGATGAAAACTACCATATTTAATATAACTTACTTTATGTCAAAATTAACAAGAGACAAAGTAGGACATTCAATTATAGTAAGAGGGTTTATTCACTAAGAACTTATAAATATATGACAATTTTCCCAAAGACATAAAGCAAACATTGACAGAATTGAAGAAAAAATAGACAGCAATATAATAATGGAAAATACATCAATATTTTACTTTCAGTAGTAAATAAATAATGATAGAATATCAATGAAGGAACGAAAAACTTGAATGCATTACACAATAATTACACCTAACAAAGGTATGCAGACAACGAATCACATTCTTCTCAATACCTCAGAAAACATTTTTCTAGATTGACCACACGTGACACCACAAAAGAAGCCTTAATAATTTTTAACTAAAATTTTACAATTATTTACAGCCCAAATGAAATGAAACTAGAAATCAGAAACAGAAGAAAAGCTGAAAAATTCAAAACTTTTAAAGATTAAGCAACACAATTTCCTGTTTTGTTTTGTTTTGAGATGGAGCATCTCTTTCATTAGGCTGAAGTGCAGTGGTGCAATATCAGCTCACTGCAAACTCTGCCTCTGGGTTCAAGTGATTCTTCTGCCTCAGTCTCTGAGTAGCTGGGATTACAGCCAAGTACCACCTCACCCAGCTAATTTTATGTATTTCAGGAGAGATGAGCTTTTACCATTTTGGCCAGGATGACCTCGATCTCCTGAACTATCCATGCATCCTCCTGGCCTCACAAAGTTCTGGGTTAGAGGCATGAGCCACTACCCCCAGCTACAACACACTTTTTATTATGCTGTTTTTCAACCGTTGGAAGACCTAATATTTTGAAGATACCCATGCTGTTTAAGGTGACTGACACATTCAACACAGCCCGTTTCAATTTTCAATTATACTTTTGCAAAAATAGAAAAAAAAAACCCCACAAAGTTATGTAAGATCTCAAGGCACCACGAAAAGCCTGAGAATCTTTAAAAAGAATTAAAATATTGGAAACATTATACTTAAAAATTTCCAAACACAAAACACACCTACAGTAATCAAAGCACTCTGGTACTGGTATAAAAATACAGTACCAAAGTAACAAAACAGGATGCAGCACAGATATAAACTGTTGAAGAGAGAGTAGAGGCATACCACCTAGGTTTTGCATTCAGCCTTTAAGTGACAATTCCTTTGGTAAGCAGGACCCAGGCAGGAGAAAAGAGTTACATTACATAGATGCTAGTTTCAGCGATATTTAAAACTGTTCTCTGGGAGCAAAGCACAGGCTGGAGAGACACATTACCTAGCTGATAGACACAGAGATATGTGATAATATTCCCTGTTTACGGGGCCTAGGCAGAGGAGTCAGATTATTATGATTCTAACCCATTGATATGTAACAATGCACCCATAGAAAGGGATTTGAGACAAAAAGTCTCGACACCAGGGTACTAGGCCCAGTGATATGACACTATCCCCTCATCTTTGAGGATGACATTTTTAACATTTAGATGAGCATGTATATTAGAGTCACAATCTCACATGTGTGCTCAGACAATATATAACTTTCTCTACAACATTCGAGGGCTTTATGAAACCTGTATGAGAGATGCAAACCTCTCTGTGGCCTGCGTGCTCCTATGGACTCACATTCTTGCATATTGCTCTAAACCACGTTTGATAGTCAACGTCTATAGGCAGGGTTAAGGGAGAAGACCCATTATTATGCCTGTGGGCTGGGTCCAGAAATGAGTCACCATCTCCCCTGTGGCCAAAGCCACATATAAATGTCACAATTTTAACTGTGTACTGTATTCTTTTGTTAGACTCAGGACCTCAATAGTGGGAATTATTAATATGGAATGGTGATGACTCTTAATTTCACCTGGGTGTGCAACCAAGAGTCCCATTCCGAACCTTTTGCTGGTTCCTGTTATGAAACTCTTTACCACCAAAGGGTTTGTACAATATAAGTTAGCTTATGTGCGTTATTACAAATACGCAACCCAGAACCTTAAATATTGCCTTAAGCCAAACAATGAGAGGATAAATATCTCCTACTGGCTGTATCCCAATATAAGTTTGATCTTCATGCCTGTGAACTAAAGCAAGGTATATGTCATAATTCCATATGTGAGCAAAGAACAAGACAGGAGGGTAACATTACATAGATCAGGTACCAAGCAATATGTCACAATACCTTCTCTAGGCAGGGTATAAAAATTTGGGTCACATTAACCTGGTGCTGGGCCAAGCACTGGACAACATTCCACATGTGGAAAATACCAAACCAAGTTATGAGAGCCAAAACCCCTACATAATGGGCCCAAGATATGTCAATGTATATTCAGTGGCTCCAGCATGGGCAGGGGAGTCACAGTCATAAGGGTGCTGGGCCCAACAATATGCAATATGCCATAATTTCCTCTTTATGCATAATCCAGGAAGCAGAGAAAAATCACCTTGGTGTTGAGCCATTCAGTAAGTCAAAATTTCTTCTTTGTTGGTACAATTCAGGAAAAATAGGAGAGTTACATATTTTGAGTGCTGGGCTTAGCAATATGCCAAAATCCGCCTATTGTGAAGGCCCAGGCAGCAAAAGAGTCATATCACTTAGGTCAAGGGCTCAGAGATATTTCAAGGTGTCCCAAATAGTCAGGGCTCAGGCAGATGAAGAGAGTCATATCACCTAGATGCTGCCCTAGGAATATGTCACAATGGAACATGAGAGCAGCATGCAGGCAGAAGGTCCACATCACTTGAGTGCTAGGTTCTGAGATATTTCATAAGGATCTCTTCACATAGCACCCCGCTAAGTGAGTTACATCAACTAATTGAAGGTTCTCTGCTTATATCACAATGCTCCCTGTGGGTAGGGTCCAAGGAGAGACTCACATCTCTTAGGTGATAGGCCCAGAGATGTGTCACAATATCCTCTATGGAACATAGCCCTGGCCAAAGAGTACCATCACCTGTGTGCCTGGCCTAGAAATATGTCACACTCCAGGTTGATGGGACCCCAGCAAGAGTCCCACATAGCCTAGGTGGCAGGCCCAGAGATATATCACAATTCCCTTCTTTGTGCATGGCTGTGGTAAAATAGTTCTCTTGCATGTGTGCCTGGCCTTTCAATATGTCTCTATATTTCCTTTGGGCCTTTGCAGGGTGCATTCCAGACAGGAGAGTTATATCACCTATGAGGTGAATACAGGGATATGTCACAATAATTTGGTGAGCATGGCACAGGCAAAAATGTTACATCACCTGGGTGCTAGATCCAGTGATAAGACAATCCTTACTGAGAGAAGGGCCCTGGCAGGAGAGTCACACCACCTTGAGGCCGGCATTAAGTAGATATCACAATCCCATATATGAGCTGAAACAAGCCTAAAGAGTCAGATTACACAAGTGCTTGGCAATAATTTATATCACAATCACACTGTCAGAAAATTCCAAAGGTGAGATTTAAATTACCAATCATTTCTTGTTTTCATCTTTGACAGTTGACTCCATCCATGTGAGATAATGAAAGTTCTTACTGTGAGCTGGGTGTGCGTACAAGACTCACAATTTTACCTGTGTGCTGAGCCCTGCTTTGACTCCTTCTGTATAACCCAAAGACTTTGTAAAATATGTGTGAGTGTTATAATCTTTTGCAACCTTTGTGTAAAAGATGGTCCAGGGTATCAGGCATGTCCCTAAAACTAGTTATCTAGTTATAAAAGTCAAAATAGCCTCTATTGCCTGAGTCCACATATGAGGGCCATTATCATTCCTGTTAGCCATGCCTAGATATAGGTTTTAATTCCCTCTGTGGTTATGAAACAGGCAGAACAGGCACATCACCTAAATGCTGGGCCAGAAATAGTCCAATATTCTTTTTGTAGGCAGGGTTCTGTCACAAATATCACATATTTGTGTGCTCAGTCCAGCTCCATGTCACAATGTTTCCTGTGGGCAGTCTCCAGGCAGGAGAGGAGAGTCATATCACCAAAATGACGGGCCCCAAAATATGTCACAATGCTTCCTGTGACAGGGCCCAGGCAAGAGAGTCATATCACTTGGATGCAGTGTTTAGAAATGCTACAATTACTAAAGGAAGCCAGGTAGAGGCAGGAGAGGAGAGTTATGTAACCTAGATGATGGGTCCAGAAATATGTTACGAATCCCCTTGAGGACATTGTTAGGATAGCACAGTCAAATCACCAAGTTACTTGCTCAGGTACTTATGAAACTGTCATTTGTGGGCTATACCAATGCAGAATTATTAAATCCCTTAGGAGGGATAAAGGATAAGACACAATTACACTTGTGGAAAGGTTTAAGAATAAGGGTCACCATCCTGCATATGTCCTGGCTCCACTCATGAGTTGTTATTAGACTTTTACTATGGTTTCTGGTATATGGCACAATATTACCTCGACAGAGGGAAAGCAAAAAATTCACATAACCTACGAGGCTGTGGCTCCAGTGTGATATCACAATTTACTTTGTGGACGGGACACTGGCTGAAGGGTCACATCACCTGAATGCTGATTTCAGTGACATATGAAAACTTTGTCTGTAGGCAAGACTTTGGCAAGAAAGAGATTTACTTCACCTAGGCAATTGACCTAGATTCATGTCACAATGTCTGTTCTGTGCAGTACAAAAGCTGGAGCGTGACCTCACATTGGTGCTGGGACCAGCAATATGTCACAATCTCCATGAGGTTAGGGTACAGGAAAAGTGAACCAACATCACCTAGGTGCTCAGCCAAGGGTTATGTTTCGATGCTTTCTGTTGCCAGAATCCCCCAAAAAGAATCACATCACCTGGATGCAGTTATGTGTCACAATGCATTGTAAGTGCAGGGCTAAAGGAGTAGAGAGGAGTCACATCACTTATGTGATGGACATAGATATAAAACAATTCTCTTTGTAGCCATGTTTTAGGCAGATAATTCACATCACCTGGGTGATGATAAAAGTGATAGATAAAAGTGCCCTTTGTAGGCAGAAACATGGTAGATGTTATGTATTGCAAAGGTGTTTGTTATACTTATGGCACAATTTTATCTGTGGTCTGGGCCCAGAAAAAGAGTCAAGTCATTCATGCACTGGGAAAAGTTACCTGACCCAATCACACTCTCAGAAAGGTTTGCAAATAAGTTTGACAATCCACATAATTTCTGGTTTCCTGTATGTATGTCGTCAACTCTTTCTATGAGTTTGGTGGAAGTAGAGGAGTCAAAATCTCAACAATGGGCAAGATCCATGTATAGGAGCTCCAGTCGCATTTGAAGATTGTGTTCCAGTAGGGGAGTCACAGCACCACAGGCATGCTGAATCATGCTTCAAATGTTACCAAAACACCTGTGAATCTAATCCCTGTATGAGAGTAATGATTTCAATCTTTGACGACTTTTATGTGTGAGATTTAGTACCTCATTACTCGGCCCTGTTTATGTGTGAGAATCACAGTTGTATCAACTAGGTGTGCATAGAGAGTCACATTCTTATCTGGTTGCTGGGGATAGTGACATATGGCTCAAACATATGTCACCATCCAGAACTGTGTACAGGGCACATTCTGAGGAGAGTTATATCGCCTAAGTGGTTGACACAGTGATATGTCACAATAATTTATGTGGGCATGACTCAGGTGATTCTCACTGAGAGTGGGGCCTAGGCAGAAAGGTCAAATCACCTAGAGACTGGCCCTGGTAGATTTCAAATTAACATCACTGGGCTGGAACCAGTCTGGAGAGTCAAATCACACAGATGCTCAGAAAAGATTTATATCACAGTCAGACTGGCAGAAAATTCCCAGGATGAGACTAACAATACCACATATGTTCTGTTTTTATTAGCGACAGTTGGCTTTACATATATGAGATGGTTACAATCTTCAACTGTCAGCTGGATATTCATATGAGACTCACAATTTCACCTTTCTGATAGGTTCTGTTATGACACCCTCTGTACAAGACAAAGGCTTTTTAAAATCACTTACGCTGTTATAATCTTCTGCAGTCCTTTTACCATAAAGAAATATAATCACTTAAATAACTCTAAAGCAAGTTATGAGATTAAAAATTACTCCTCTTTGGGGGTTCTACATATGAGAGTCATTATCATGCCTGTGAGCTGTGCTTAGATATAGGTCACAATTTACACTGCAGTGATGAAACAGGCATGAGAGCCATATAATCTAAATGCTGAGGCAGAAATCTTCCAATATTATTATTTTTGACAAATTCCTAGAAGAAAAATCACATAACTTTGGGGCTATGCCCAACTGTATGGCACAACACCCCTTGTGGGCAGTGGCCCACACAAGAGGAGAGTCATACCACATAAATGATAGGTCCAGAGGTAAGTCATAATGTCTCCTGTTGAAAGGACCAGGCAAGATATTCATATAATTTGAATGCAGTGTTTAAAAATGCTGCAATACCCAGTGGAAGCAGAATCCAGCCAGGTGAGCAGACTGAGTTAACCTAGATGATGGATCCAGAGACATGTTACAAACATGCCTGAGGATATTTTTAAGACAGGAGAATCAAATCACCAAAGTGCTCAGCTGAGACATATGTCAAAATCTCAATTGTGGGCTATACCTAGGCAAGATTACTATATCACTCAGGAGCTGGGCAAAAGTATATGTCACAATAACACTGGTGGAAAGTTCCATGAGTGGGAGCCACCATCATGCATATGACCTGGCTCCAGGTTTAAGAGTCATGACTGACTAATCATGACTCTTATCTGGTCTCAGTTGTATGGCACAATATCCCTGTGGGCAGACAGCAAGCAAAAGGGTCACATCACTTGGGTGGGTACTGGTCCAGTGAGATGTCACAATCCTTACTGTGGGTAGAATTCTGGAAGAAGTGTCAAATCACCTGGATGCTGGTTTAAATGATATATCAAAATTTCCCTTTTGGGCTTGGCTTAGAAAGGAGAGGAGGCTCACTTCACCTAGACAATTGCTATAGATATATGTCACAATGGCCACTATGTGCAGGACCAAAGTCTGAAAGTGACCTTAACTTGGCGCTGGATTTAGCAACGTGTCACAATCTCCCCTGTGGTCAGGGCAGGGCAAGAGAGGAGAAACATCATCTAGGTGCTGAGCCAAGTTACATGTTACAAAGCTTTCTGATGGCAGAAACCAAAATGGAGAGTCCCATCACTTGGGAGCAGTACCCCGTTATGTGTCACAATGCACCGTTAATGCAGGCCCAATGCAGTAGAATTGAGTAACATCACTTATGTGATGAACCCAGATATAAGCCAGAGTTCTTTTTATAGGCAGGGATTAGGCAAATAATCCACATCACCTGGGAGCTGTTCCCAGCGACATGTAAAAGTGCCCTTTGTATGTAGGCCCAGGCACCTATGCTTAGGTGTATGGTTCATGCATATCACAATTTCATCTGTGATCATGGCTTAAAGAAGAAAGTCAAATTATTCAGGAGCTGGGCTAACTTTTATGTCCTAATCACACATTAGGAAATATTCAGAAATGTTTCACAGTCACGGAAGTCCTGGGCTTCATGTACGTACGGGAGGAGTCAACACCTCCTGTGAGTTGTGTCAAAGCAGAGGAGTCCCAATCTCAACAATGGGCAAGATCCATGTATAAGATGCCCAGTCCCACTTGAAGTTTGTGTTCCAGTAAGGGAGTCACAGCCTCACAGTTATGCTGAATCATGTATCACCAAACCACCTGTGGGTCAGATTTGTGTGTGAGAGAAGCAATTTCAACCTTCAACTGATCTTTTTTGTAACATTTAGTACCTTATTTGTAGACCACATTTTTGTGAGGGAATGACAACTGTGTCAGCTAGGTGTGCATTCAAGAGTCACAATCACACCTGGTTACTGTTCCCTGTTATGACAGTTTTTGTACCACTCAGGCTTTATATGATATGCCTGAGTGTCATAACCCTTTGTGAACTTTATGCAATTAGGAGACTCATTTCTTTACTTATGGTCATGAGACTGACCATGAGAGTCAAAATATCTCTCCCTTTTGGGTAAAGATATGATAGTTATATTTGTGTATGTAAGCTGAACCCAGGTATATGTTAAAATTTCACCTGTGGTCAGAAACAAGGCATCATAATTGCCTTACTTGGATTCCAAGCACAGAATTCATTATAATCTCCTTCGCAGACAGGCCAAGTCAGAAGAGTCATGTCCACTGAGAACAGCCTCAATGAATATGACACCATGTCGACTGTAGACATGGCTGAAGAAAAAGAGGAGAGTCACACCTCCTAGGTGCCTAGCTCAGCAATATGTAATAATTTCCTCCATTTGCTGACTCCAGAATAAAGAGGATAGTTACATTACCTAGGTTTTGCACTCTAGTATGTCACAATTCCTTTTGTGGGCAGAACCTAGGCAAGAGACGAGAGTCACATTTCCTAGATGCTATGACCACTGATGTCACAATGTGCCTTGGGGAAAAAGTACAGGAAAAATAGGCAAATTACCTAGCTGATAGGCTCAGAGAAATGTGATAATATCCTTTGCTGTCAGGGTCCGGGCAAAAGAGTCACAATGTTATGAACCTTATACAATGATATGTCAAAATACACACATGGGAAACAATTTAAGCAAAAGTTTTAACACCTGGGTACTCGGCGCAGTGATATGACACAATCTCCTCATGTTTGAGGGTGATGCCTTTAACTGTTAGCTTGGTGACTGTAACAAAGTCAAATTGTCATGTGTGTGTTGGGCCACCGAATGACACCCTCTACAACATCCAAGGGCTTCATATGGCCTGCATCATATTTGCAAACTTCTCTGAGGCCCATAGCCTCATACGGACTCACAATCTTATATATTGTCTTAAATTCAGGTATGATAGTCAACATTTCTAATTTAGGCTACATTCAGGAATGAGAACCATTTTTATGCCTGTGAGCTGGGCCCAAAAATGAGTCACGATCACACCTGTGGCCAGGTCCACCTGTAAGAGTCACAATTCCATTTTTGTACTGTTTTCTCATGTTAGACTCAGTAACTCCATTGTGTACTTAGTAAATGTGGTATGGTGACAACTTTTACTTTCACCTGGGTGTGAAACTGAGAGTCACAATTTTAACTTTTTGCTGGGCCTTGTTATAAAATGCTCTGTACCACCCATAAAGTTTATACCACAGGAGTTTGTGTTGTAAACTTCTGTGAGTTTTGTACAAATATTCAACCCAGAATTTTTTCTATTGTCATAAGCCTAGTGATGAGAGGCAAAATATCTTCCATTGGCTGAATCCCAATATAAGTTTGATCATCATGCCTGTGAACTGAAGCAAGATATATACCATAATCCTATTTGCAGGCAAAAAATTAGAAAAAAAAGTGTAACACTACTTAGTTGATGTGGTAATTAACATGTCACAATATTCTCTCTACACAGAATCTAGGAAAGATGGCCACATTAACTGGGCACTGGACCCAGCTATGTGACACAACTCCACATGTGGAAAAACATATTGAAGAGATGAGAGCCAAAACACTTACAGAACAAGCCAAAGATGTGTCAAAATACCCTTTGTGGCTCTGGCACAGGCAGGACAGTAGCATCACCATGGTGCTGGACTTACCACTATGCAATAATTATCTCTTTATTCAGGATTCTGGCAGAAGAGTAACATCATCTGGGTGCAATAGATCAAAATTTCCCTTTGTGGGCATGGTTCAGAAAAAAGTGTAGAGTCACATAACCTAAATGCTGGGCTCAGCAATATGTCATAATCCCACTCTTTTAAAAGCCCAGGCAGGGGAAGAGAGTCATGTCACTTAGGTCATGGGCTCAGAGATATGTCCCAGTGTCCCCAGTAGGCAGGACTCAGGCAGAAAATGTTGGTCATATCACATAGGTGCTTCTTTATGTATACCTCACAATATAACACATGGGGAGAAATCAGGCAGAAGAGCCACATCACCTGGGTGCTGGGTGCTGAGATATGTCGCAAGTTTCCCTAGGACAGTACTAGATTGAAAGAGTTACATCACCTTGATGCAGGTCTAACTTTTATGTCACCATGATCTATGTAGGTGAGACCCAAGCATTCAGTCACATCGCTTAGGTGACAGTCCCAGAGATACATCACAATGAACTCCTTGAAATATATCCGTGGCAAAAGAGTACCATCACCTGTATGCTCTGGCCTGCCAATATGTCACTGCCATCCTCTAGGTTCAGGGTCCATTCCAGAGAGGGGAGTTACATCACCTAAGTGGTGGACACAGTTATATGTCACAATGATGCCTGTGAATATGGTCCAGGCAACAATGTAACATCACCTGAATGTTAGATCCAGTGATATGTCACAATCCTTACTGAAAAAAGGGTCCAGGCAGGAGAATCACATCACCTAGATGTTGGCTCAGGTAGAGATCACAATCCCATATATGTGCTGGAACCTCTCTGGAGAGTCAAATCACACAGATGCTTGGCAAAGATGTGTATGACATTCACACTGGGAGAATATTGCAGAGATGAGATTTACAATAACATACATGTCCTGTTTTCATGTTTCACAGTAGGCTTCATATACATGAGATGCTGACAGTACTTTCTGTCTGCTGCATGTGGATATGAGACTCACAATTTCATCTTTCAGTTGGGTTTTGTTATGGCATTTTCTGTGCAAGCCAAGGGCTGTAAAATATCTGAGGGTGTTATAATCTTCTGTGACCCTTTTACCAGAAGGAGATGTAAGACATCACTTGCATTGCTAAAGCAAGTTACAAGAGTCACACTTACTCCTATTTGGGAGGTCCACATATGAGTCATTATCATGCCTAGTTATTTGTCAAAATATTGAGCTGTGTCTAGTTATTTGTCAAAATTTACTCTGCAGTAATGAAACAGGCATGGCAGCCACATAACCTAAATGCTGAGGCAGAAATGTTCCCATATTCTCCTTGTAGGCAGGCTCCTGGCAGGAAAATCACATAACTTTGGGGCTACGCCCAACTGTATGGCACAATAACCCTTGTGGGTAGTGTCCAGGCAGAAGAGGAGAGTATATCACTTAACTGATAGGTGCAGAGATATGTCACAATGCCTCCTGTTGAAAGGGCCAGGGATGTATTATTTATAATTGTAGCCATTTTAACTGGAGTCATTTGGTGTCTTATTGTAGCTTTAATTTGCATTTTTCTAATAATAATGTTGAGCATCTTTACATGTACTTGGCCATTTGTATGTCTTCTTTGGAGAAGTGTCACACAGTGTATCTTGCCTATTACTAAACTGTGTGTTATTTTTGCTGTCACATTTCTTATATATTCTCTATGTTTTTCCACTGTGATATGTATATTTTGCAAATATATTCTCCCACACTGTAAGTTTTTCTTTCACTCTGTTAATTTATTTTTGCTATGTAAATTTTTTTTAGATTCTGTTAATTTTATTTGTCTGCTTTTGCTTTTCTTGCCTGTGCTTTTGAGATCCTATTTAAAAGTTTTTTCCTGTCCTATTTAGTAAAGAATATCTCTATGTTTTATTCAAATAGTTTTATAAGTTTGATTCTACATTTCAATCTTCTAGAAAAGATTGTCTTTACTTAAATGCATGTTCTAAACAACTTAAAAATTACTTGGCTCTAGGTTTATGAATTTTGTTACTGGGATCATTGGATACTTTGGTCTATGTGTCTGTTTTCTATGCCAGTATCATGCTGTTTTGCTTGTTATAGCTTTGCAGTTTGGTTTGGAGTCAGGTAGTTTGATATTTTCAGATTTGTTCTTTTTTCACAGCTATTTGGGGAGTGTTTTCTTGGTTCCCCATAAATTTTAAGCCTCTTTATTTCATTTTTGTTCAAAAATGTTCTTGGTGTTTTTATAGAGTTTGCACTGAATCTGCAGATTTCCTTGTGTAGCATAGCCATTTTGGCAATATTTTTTATCTCATGAGCAAAAATATCTCTTTTTTTTTTTTTACTTTTTTCAACAATGTTTTATAATTTATAGTGTAGAGAGTGTTTCTCTTTTTAATTAAGTTTACTGCTACACATACTTATTTTTTATTCTAGATAAACAAAAAGTATTTGGAAAATTTTACATAACTTTGTAATTAAAAACAGCTGAACAAATTATGTATAGATTATATGTACTTCAACAAAGCTAAGGCAAAATATGACAAATCAATAAACAAATCAAATACTGTTACTGGTGGGTCTTCATGTTTTTTTTTAAATTAGAGGACTGGATAGAGAAAGATTATGTATCAAAACTTATTATACATTTGTCATTAAATTCTAAAACCATGAGGTTTGAATTTTTGCCTACATTTTAGACCAACCATGCTTATTCCTATGAAAAAACTGGCAGTCTTCAGCTGCAACTCAGAAGAAACAAAAAGGGATGAGTAATGAAAAATCTAGTTTAATATTCTAGTTCTGGGCAATTATCCTGCAAATTTTTCAGAGTAATGAAAATAAATAGGGTGCCCCCCTTCCCAAATCTTAGCAAGCTTAAACTATTGCCACTAGTTATCTGGTTTTGTCACAAGCATTTTTTTCTCTTCTTTGTGGAAAGAGGACTGAATTCCACAGCTTTATCTTAGCATTCAGCTACTAATAAGGAGTCCAAGCAATCCCCTGAGAAACATTTTTGTCCCAACCTCAATTGCAAGCCTCAGGTTGAAGCCCTAAGAAGGAATACTGGATCTGAGAAATCCAGAGGCAGATGATTATGGAGGTTAAAATTCACCGTGGAAGTGAGCATGACTAATTCCAGTGGATTAAGCCGAGCCTCCCATTTCACAGATAAAGGTCATGATGGTATCTGTTGCATAAATGAAGTCTAGTGAACTCCAGAACTACTGAGAGCAGGGAAGATATGACATATGTAGGTAAGAGCAGATATTTCCACCCACAACAGGCCTCCCTGTAAACATGAGTGAAAGCTGCTTTGACATCCATGGGTTGCACACTATCACAATCCCTGGGACTCAGGGATACAAGGATGCAAGGGGGAAAGACAATATTCTTTATTCTGTCCCTCAACATACACTGGATATTTCCTAGAAAGATAAAGGAATCAGGGATAAATGGTCTTCACTCTCCTTCTAAATGAGTAGCCATTCATTTTCAGTCTGTATTCCTTTTAAATGCATCCTGAAATTTGGGTCTCCTTTGAAAAAATGTGTACTTTTTCCTTGTTTTCTCCTCTGTCCTCTTTTCACAGACAGGTAATCATGTCTTCATACTATGGGACAGTCACCTCAGATGCATTCTCCAACCTTAGACTGGTTGGCTTAGCTTAGGACTGGACTCAGGGCAAAAAACACAGAAGCCAGACATGCTGGCAAAAGGGTGAAAGAAAATTTTCAAGTTGTGCTTTTGTCCTCCTCCTTCCTATGCAAACTGGAAAAATACCTTGGAATTTTTGAGCTGTCCTTGCCACCTTCCCCTTGTTTTATTTTAGCACATGATTTTTAATAACCCAGTTTGATTCTTCTCACATTTAGGTTACCAAATTCATGCCACTAGAGCCTCAGACAAGGCCCTTTTCACTGGAGACACTTAGATAGGCCTCTTAGGAAAATCTGACTGCCGGTTTTCCAAAACAGTGCCCCCTGTCAACAGGAAGCTCTTAAAAGTGATGTTTGTCTTGACCCTTCTCATTATTCTAATGGCACTTAGATGTACTTCTTTATATGGGGAAATAACAGAGTTAGAAAACAGCCAACAGTCCTGGGTGAAACCCCATCTTCAAGCCTAAAACAGCATAAAGACTGAAAAATCAGACTGCTTCTCCCAGATGAAGCCTACCTTTTTTCAACCAATTCTCTCTGAATGATACCCACGTTCACCCTGGGGGAAGTGATTGGAGCCATGGAAAGTTCACTCCTTGTGCGGGGAGAAGGAGACTGGCCTCCACAGTTGTTATGTGATGGTTTAGTGTTAATCTACCCAGGAGGTGGGACCTGTAAACAGGACTCCCACTGACTGTTGACAGTTTTTCTTTTCTTCTTTTTACCCAATCAACTCTACCCTTCATCCTTCAGGGTATCCCTGGGCCTAATCTTTCTTAGTCATGTGAGAAGAACCCAATTTTGCTGAAGTAAGGAGAAAGTTCTGCAACATGAGGATTGGAAACCCTCATTTATGATAAGCTGAGTATAAGCATGTGGATTTATTTTTGGCTTCTCTTATCGGTTTCAACATTTATTTTTCTGTCTTTATGCCAGCACCACACTGTTTTGATTAATGTAACTTTGCATTACGTTTTGAAATACAAAACAATTATTCCTCTGATTTTATTTATTTTTTTACAGGTCATTTGGTTACTTGTGGTTTTTTGAGTGTTTATGGAAATTATAGGGCAATATGTGTTGGCTCACTCCTGTAATCCCAGAACTTTGGGAAGCCAAGCCAAGGTAGGTGGGTTGCTTGAGCCTAGGAGTTTGAGACCAGCCTGGGAAATATGGTGAAACCCTGTCTCTAAAAAAAATATACAAAACTTGCTGAGCATGCCGTCATGCACCTGCAGTTTCAGCACTTGTGAGGCTGAGGTAGGAGGATCAATTGAGCTTTGGAGGTCAAAGATACAGTAAGTCATGATTATGACATTATACTGCAGCCTAAGTTACACAGGTAAATATTGACTCAAACATTTTAGAATAATGTAGTACTTCTGCAAAAACTATCACCTTTTTAAAAGAGATCTCATTGATCCATAGATCACCTAGTATAACATTAACATCTAAAAAACTTGCATGTTCTAACTCTTTGAAAAATAGTGTGCTCAAGAATATGTCCAGTTTTCAAATATATGCAAACATGATGGTTTTGTTTTAACTTCCAGTTGTATTTTATTGTAGTAAGAAACAATACTTTTGTGATTACCATCAGTTTAAATATGCTAAAACTAGCATGCTACCTTAGAAGTTTGCCTATCTTAGAAAATGTGTCATATACAATTAGAAGTATTATGTATTATGCTATTGTTGGGTGAAACGTTTTGTAAATTAACCTGATGTCTTATTTCTTTATTTAACTTTTTATTTTTGTGCATTGTCTTTATTTTGTTTCTCTCGATTTTTTATTTTATCTATTAATTTAATTTACTTTTATTTCTGTTTTACTTTTTTCTCATTACATTCTCTTCATTTCAAATATATTTCAACTTGCATCTTGTTTTTAGCAGTTTATTTAATTTTACATTTTTTCTTTTATTTATTTCTTGTCATAATCCTTCATATTACCTTATTTTTTACCCATAATCCTTTTTTTATTTTTTCTCCCTATTCTGAAACTTTTTATTGCAAATTATTTCATTCGTGTTTGTTTCTTTTTTTTTGCATTTATTGTTTATCTTCATTTTATTTTCACTTATCTTAATTGCATTTCTCTATTTTTCTCTATTTTGGTTTATTTTATTTGTCTTTACTATTTTTCACTTACTTTAAATTTATTTTTACATTTTATTTCTCTTGATTTTTTTTTAAATTTACCTTTCTATGTTCTGCTTCATAAAACAGAAGAGATAAGATATTTTAGGTTGGCCCAGCCATAGTCATCAAGGCTTATGTTTGCTGAGGCTCTCTCTCAGTTACTCTACCCCAGAAGTCTTCAAGCCAGCTTATAGTCCAACTATATTTTTGCTGCTTTCAGAAGCCCCCTGCAAGCCTCAGTGTTGCTAGGCTGAGGCCCTGGCTGCCTCTTCATTAGTGTCCTAGTGGATCCCCCAAAAATAATCCAAGGCCTTGACTGTTCTTTCTCCTTTCCCAGAACAGGATCATACCCACTCTACTCCACCAGGACATGTCTAGACCATATGTGTGTCTCTACGTTTAAATTTTTTTTTTTTTTGAGAGAAAAGCTTGCTCTGTCACTCAGGCTGGAGTGCAGGTACATGATCTCTGCTCAATGCAGCCTCTGCCTCATGGTTTCAAGTGATTCTCCTGCCACAGCCTCCCAAGTAGCTGAGATTACAGGTGCCCATCATTTTTTTTTCTTTTTTTGTATTTTTTGTAGAGACCATGTTTCACCATATTTGCCAGGCTGGTTTTGAACTCTTGACCTCAAGAGATCCACCCTCCTCGGCCTCTGAAAGTGCTGGGATTACAGGTGTGAGCCACCATGCCTGGTTGAAATTTTTTTTTTACATTAACTTGACATATAACTGATTTATTGGCACGGTGGCTTACGCCTGTAATCCCAGCATTTTGGGAGGCCGAGGTGGGTGGATCATGAGGTCAGGAGATCTAGGCCATCCTGGCTAACACAGTGAAACCCCGTCTCTACTAAAAATACAAAAAATTAGCCGGTCGCAGTGGCGGGCACCTGTAGTCCCAGCTACTGGGGAGGCTGAGGCAGGAGAATGGCCTGAACCCGGGAGACGGAGCTTTTAGTGAGCTGAAATCGAACCACTGCACTCCAGCATGGGTGACAGAGTGAGACTCTGTCTCAAAAAAAAAAAAAAGAAATGAAAATATTTGCTTTATGGGTTGATATACATGCAAATATATGCAAAAAAAGCTAATGATACGAGGAGATGAACATTTCTACATTTTATCTAAGGATTTCATGGAGTTGCTATTTTACCTTTTCCAGTCTTTATCTCTATGTATTCAATGGGAAAATCCTCAATGAGGACTCCTCAGTGTGATATACAAAATGTTCAATTAGTCATTGATAGATGCAGTGAGTTAACTTCTGGTGTTTATTTGGAGCTCTCACAGCTAGGATTAAAAACTCTTGGCTGTAAACTGACATGATGAGGAATTATACTATGCTGTCCTCTTCTGTACACTCGTCTACCATCACAATTTTTTGAACTTGCCAAAGGAAATTAAGGGAAATTTTTTCCCTCAGACCTACTCATCTCCCTTTCATAAGTTTTAAGGTAGGGCACAGTCTAGATTTCCTACAAGCTCATAATCACAGAGGTCATATTTGTCAGGAGAAAGCTTTCTTGCATCAGGATTAAGTAAAGATGTTTACCAACCATGGCTTATGGTTCCTCCAAAGGCAGAATGGAGCTTAAAAAGCATTGCTGAAGCCAAAAAGTGATGAAAGAAGTTGATGGCTGCCCAGAGGATAAAGAAAACATGCTACATTTTACTTCACAAGCAGTCACAGCCCATTTTGGCATTAATCTTGCTTCTGACCATGATATGTTTCTTACTGGTCTTTCTTTGTATTCCACTGATTGTTCATTTAAAATAGAGGCCTTGATGAGAGTGGTAAAAGGAATAAATTAATCCTTCTAGAGCTGATGCCTTGGTGAGCTTTGAAGCACATTGAGCAGAGTCTGAAATCCTTCTTCACTATGGGGTAAGTCGTGTCAAACTTGACACCCATTGAAATGGCACAAGGATCAAGCTGTCAAAGAAGAGACTCAGAACCAGTAAATGAGATATAGACTTTCAGTGGAAACTTCCACAGAGAGCAGAAAGCACAGTGTCAGTGGGCCTAGCTGAATAACCATGCCCGCTTGCAAAAAACACGCAGTTTGTATAGCCTTTTTATTTAGCACTTTTTTTTCTGAACAAGCTTTCACCTGTCAGCCCTCATTGAACAAAAATGGAATAGACTCAATTCCGTGTGTGACCCGTATTCTTAAGCCACATGTTGGGACAGCACAGGGGCTCAGACATTCCTCATAGATAAAGAGTAATCTCCAGGTTGACCATGACAAGGTTTTTTAGATTTGGAACTCCGAACACTCAGAAGCATCTATTTATAGAGGGTCAATAACCAGGTATGCCCAAGTCAAGATAACACTGTCAGTTTCATCCATCATATAGGCTGGTTTAGGCAGTGGAGTTGGTAGAGTCTGTTTCTGTTATGGGTGTGACTGGCTGTATACAGGCTGCTGAGGTGACCTTCTCCATATTCACTGGGCCACGACATTCTGGGGCCCCAGTTCCACTATTTTCCAAGGCATGACATGCTGAACAAGACCCTGAAATTGTGGTTCACTGTGACCAGGCTGAGGCTGCCCTTTAAAAGGCAGAACTGCCAGCTTGGTGTCTTATTTTCCTTGTCATTCTAATGTACCTTTTGATAAGGAGACCAGAAAAGAGTATTTTAGTATGGAGACCAGAAAAGGGTCTGAATATGTGACAGCCCTCCTCATAGTGTTGGTACTATTTATTCATGACTCTTAGGTGTCAAGAAAGTTTGAGAGATCTCTCTTCCTAGCACAGCCTGAGTAGGCTAGAGCACTGTGACCCTTAATGCTTAGCTGATGCAATCTTCACAGAAATTTCAAAAAGTCATAGAATATGCAGGGTAGAGAAAGAGTTGGTACAAATAACAACTTGCAGGTGAAATAATTGGAGGCAGGAAGAAAATGGGATCTGCTTGGAACAGTAGACACACCGTCTAGGTGCAGCTGAACAGTCAATCTGTTCTCTGATTTGAGCCTTGTGTCTTGGAATTAACAGGTCCAATTCTGCTCTGGCCTGAGTACCAAAATTTTGGTTCTAGAACCAAATGTGAACTCTGGACTCTGGAATTCCAGTTGGGTTTCACAGGCCAGTGGATTAAGGAGGCCCACGTGAGCCCACAAAAGGGGCTGTGGATGGCTTTGCCGCAGATGACTGGTTGCTTTTGTGCCTAGACTCTCAAGGAAGAGGCATGTTCTTCCTCAAGGCAAGCCCAGGGAAGTCTGAAACTTATGGGTGTCAGTGAAGAAAAATGGCAATTCCGCAGGCCAGTGCTTTTGCCCCTCCTGACTTGTGGCTTTGGGGATTCCGTTTGCCCATCAAAAAATGGGCAATGAAATCCCCTCAATGACTGGCTGCTCACCCCACATTTGCCAGGCCACTGTACAGTGCCCACCCAGCACCTCCAGGTACATCCTGTGCTTCAAAAGGCTGAAGAATCTCTGGGCTGAGTTAAGGGCTCTGAGAGGGTTTGCCCACTCTGGGACCCCTCATGCCTACCCCTTTATGTCCGTGTGACAGCTCAGCTTGTCTGCTGCCTGCCAACCTTATTGTCTGCTTTTGCCAAGCCCATGTCTTCACTGATTGGCTAGGGGAACATGATCACTGAAGCCCAGGTGACCTATCCTTTCTCCAATGCACAGCCTCATGGAGATGCCACCCAGCTTTCCTTTTAGATTGTAATCTTAGGGGGTTAGAGAACACTAAATTATTGACTAATTAATCTGCTCTAACTTGTTGACTAATTAATCTGCTCTAACTTGTCGACTAATAAATCAATAAGTCACTTAATGTTACAGAATGGGTGTGGGACTTGATACTCTTGATTTCTTTCCTCAAGTGGGACTGCACTGGGCATTGCCATCCTGATTTTGTTGTGAAAAAAAGCTAGCAGGTGAGGCAGGATTCAAGGTCCAGGAACAGAACAGAGCACCTAGGCTGGCCTGCACAGGCCCCTCTGAGGCCCTTGCAGGCAGGAGGGGTCACTGGAGGTCCAGGCCCCTTTTCTGGGATGGTGTCCATAGCCCCTTCCTAGACCTCCAAGGACGGCCTACTTTTTCTGCAACTTGCAACCACTGGATTCTAAGGGGTGAGTATCCATTTGTGTGTGTGTCTGTGTGTGTGTGCGTGCGCGCACGCGGACATGGTCTTCTGCTCCATTTCCATAGGATGTTGTCCTAGAAGAAATTCCTAGGGAATCCTGGGACTGTGCTGGAGATTCTCAAACTGCCAAAGTCAGTAAGAGTGTCTGAAGAATATAATTAATAGTATTTTCTGCACATTACTATGTCAGGGTTATTTTTGTCAAAAAATGTGTAAAAAAAAGTTGTTAATCCTTTACATTATTTTAATTAGGTCATCAAATAAACCTTTTATTTTCTTCAAATTTATTTTTATGACAATCACTGAATTTTTGTTTTCTTCTTTGTTCCCATTGTTACCTGTTTTAGGGAAAAATATTTAAAAAATATGATACACAAATACTAACAAATGACAGCAATTTATTTCAAATGTAATTAGATTTCTTAAATGAGTAAATAATTTCAGGAAACTTAGTTTATGTTAATTGTACGAATTATTTTTCATCTTATCCTCAATCTTAAAAAAAATTAGGTAGGTATGCAATTCAAAATTGATAGATTTTTATATAGGCAACTTAAAAACATTGTATTGGTCATGTTGGGTAGTATAATTCTCACATATTTTATCTTAGAAACCAACACAATTGACAACGGATATTTATAGTATCTATAAAAGTGACTTTATAAACATGCTTTTATAGTTGCTAAAATTTTAGGAGAAAAAAATCTATTCTGGCCTTCATTAGTAGAACTTAAAGATTATAGAAATGAGATTATATTTACCGGCTAAATTAACCACAAAAACTGAAACAGATTCATTTACTTATTCTTTATCTTTCATTATCTGATAATGAACAGATTTAAAGGTGCTCAGAATCTGCGTCAGTATAGGAATAAAGCAAAGAGCTCTTGTGAAAGAATTATTGAAAACATACAGAACAAACATGTCGATTATATTTAAAAACTTATCCAATTCATAGGCCAAAAAATACCACTCTTACAGGGTTTTACTAGTGGCAGAATCCAGCTTTTCTTACGACCTGGTACAATGTAACCTGTCTTTATATATCATCTGATTGCCCGAAATCTACCCAGAACAGAAGGCTAATCCTGCCAGTTCCTAAAAAGACAGTCTTCACACATACCCCATTTTCATTTAAGCTTGTTTCCCACATCGACCTTTCAGTAATGTCTGCCAGAACTACACTTCTGAAAGTCCAGGACAGCAGGGCAGAAATAAAGACTCCTTAGGTTATAAGAAATATTTGGTTTTGTTTTTCCATATCACACAGTATTTCTATCCTCAGAGACATTAAGTTGAGGATGAGCTGCTTCAAAATCTAGAAGTAAGGCTGGGCATGGTGGCTGATGCCTGTAATCCTAGCATTTTGGCATGCCCAGGTGGGTGGATCACAAGGTCAGGAGATCAAGACGATCCTGCCTAACATGGTGAAACACTATCTCTACTAAAAGTACAACAAATTAGCCAGGCTTGGTGGAGGGTGCCTGTATTCTCAGCAATTTTGTATACTGAGGCAAAAGAATAGATTTAACCCAGGAGACAGAGGTAGCAGTGAGCTGAGATCGTGCCCCTGCACTACAGCCTGGGCAACAGAGTGAGATTCCATCTCAAAGAAAAAAAAAATAAATAAATAAAATGGAATGTAAAAAAATGGCGTGATAATTCTGTCTAAGCCAGAATATAGAGGAGGAAGATTAAACCATATTTTATTAATCTAAATGAAAAGAGTTCAGGGCATTTTAGCTTTCAATACCTGTGATGAATACCCTTAACATGTGTCAGCCATTCCAGGTTTGACTGCATAGACTAACGCTCTGCCTTCCTCCATAGATGTTTAAATGTAACAACATAATCCAATAATTTTACAAGGTTTTCATACAATTATGATCTCTTTTTGAGAAAAATTCATGTCATTTATTTATTATAGATATTTTCAATTTTTCACTGGAGACAATAGGCTAATTTTAAAAAGAATATTTTTTCTAATCATGTAGCTTCTATTACATAGCCAGTTTTGTCTTTTTTACTTCATTATATGCCAAAAAGACCTCACCACTTATTAAACATTCAACTATTTACTTGAATAAATTGGCCCTATACATTTAATAAGCTCAATTATATCAATTTTATGAAGTAAAATGAACGATAACTAAACAAAAATTGGATAATTGCATTTTCTAATTGAAACAAAATATAAAATATACGAAATAAATAACATTCAATAATGCACATACTGTGAAATTACTCACATGTGAAAATTATTTTGTGAACACCATTATATTTCACCAAAGCCACTTTCATAATCTGTGAGGAAATTATACAAATAATGTTTTACAAAACTGGACAAAAACAAAATTGTGTATTATGTTTACAGTTAGCCACAAATGAACAGATATAAAAAGGAATTTGCATAAGATACTTCAAAGCCAGGAGCAATGACATATTAGATAAATACATTTAATACAAAGCAGAGATAATAAATTTGCTTTCAAATTCTTCAAAGATTCTGATTTGCTGGTGAATTATCAATGTTTGTATAATTACCTGTTTCATTCTAATATTTTTCTTTTCTTCTCAAAGTAGGCACATGACTGTAAACAAATATGATTATTCTCTATAAATCTGTTACACCTTAATTTTATTTTACAGAGATATGTCTGTACATTTAAAACCACGTAAACCAAAACTGAAAGTCTGTGTATGTTTAGCAGACCAGAGAAGTCATGTTTTCAAAAAAAGTAGGATAAAATTTTATAAATAGCTGTTCAGAATTCTGAAACATATAGTTCCATTATACTCAAAATCTTCATTGCAACCATCATAATAATCTGTAGTTACAAGAAAAACAAAAATGTAAGTGGTAGAAACCATATTCCCAAAATTGTTTTCAGTTAAAGACCACTAACAAAGTAACCACTAGAGATGTTATATCACTGTCACCTGATAGTATATTGTTACCATCTGTTACCTACAACCTTGAGTAAGATGGGAAAAGTTAACGTCAGTGGCAAAATACACATGGAATGTAAAATAGCCATAACACAAAAACAAAAATTTTGGTTTATTAAAACAAATTGTGTTCACACATTGTCATTAAAAAGGCATTTGTAAATTTACTGTATATTGATTATGTTAATTTACAAATGGTAAAGGAATTTTCTTTTAAAATTCATATGGTTTCTCTTGCTGTGCAGAATACTATCCTGATCACTTAAAACACTCCTATCATCCTGTCACATATAATGCGCCGTTAACATGGCCAGATGCAGTGGCTCATGCCTGTAATCCCAGCACTTTGGGAGGCTGAGGCAGGCAGATCACCTGAGGTTGGGTGTTCCAGATCAGCCTGACCAATGTGGAGAAACCCCATGTCTACCAAAAATACAAAATTAGCCAGGTGTGGTGGTGCATGCCTGTAATCCCAGATACTCAAGAGGCTGAGGCAGGAGAAGTGCTTGAATCTGGCAGTTGGAGGTTGCAATGAGTGGAGATTGGGCCATTGCACTCCAGCCTGGGCAACAAAAGTGAAACTCCAACTCCAAAAAAACAAAAACAAAAACAAAACAAAACAAAACAAAAATACTGCTGCAAACCAACCACTAAATGGCCTTTCTACTTAGATTTTCTTCATTTACATTAGATTTCAGTTTTCTTAACCTTCCATGAAAAAGAATGTAAATCTGTCTATCTAATATAGAAGAACCTCTCATAACTCTGGTACAGCAACAATTGACCATGTTCTTTCACATAAACACTAGAAATGAAGAAAGCATCAAATATAGGAGTTAAATTACATCAATACTTGCTTTTGAAAGTGATATTACATTTTATTTTTTGTTTTTGTTTGAGATGGAGTCTCACTCTCACCAGGCTAGAGTGCAGTGGTGCGATCTCGGCTAACTGCAACCTTCACCTCCCAGGTTCAAGTGATCTTCCTGCCTCACCCTCACATGTAGCTGGGACCACAGGTGCTCACCACTACAGCCAGCTAATTTTTTGTGTTTTTAGTAGAGATGGGGTTTTGCCGTGTTGGAGAAGATGGTCTTGATCTCTTGACCTCTTGATATGATCCCCTCAGTGTCCCAAAGCACTGGAATCATAGGTGTGAGCCACTGGTCTGGCTTAATTTCTTTCAAAATAAAAAAGTAGGTTTCTTTTAGAGGAAAGTAATCAAGATTGCCAGCTAGAATCTGCTGGACTGTGTAGTTCTCACAGAAAGAAATGCAAAATATGCATAAATACAGCAGCTTCAACTGAAACATCCAGGTACTAACATTGGGAACAATCAAAGAAATGACTTATCTATTAGAGAATGGAGTAAAGCAAGGTAGAATAATGGGCCATCTGGGAAAAATATGAAGCTAAGGGAAACTTTCCACCCAGTAAATCAGTAATTGAATGTGTGACCGTGACAACCCATGATTCTATCACTGATCTTTGCAACCCTCAGGTAAGGAGATACCCTCGTGAACCCACTTCATTATGGCCTTCTGTTTAACAAACAGTGCTACATGGAGTCCCAGCAGAGCAGCCACCCAGGCCAGTGCAGGGATTCAAGAGCCTTAGATAATCTGGCTTTCCAGTCTTCCAAGAAAAATTAGCTGTACCTCCAGCAAAGCAGGAGGTTACATCCTTGTACACTCCCATAGGAAACAGGCAGAATCCAGGGGGCTGAGCAGTGATGGTCTGTAGGACTCATTTCCACAATTCCTCACAGGGTAAGATCTCCTGGCTTATAATTCCAGCCAACCATTGAAAACAGTATTTCACCTCCACATGATGGAGCTACCAGAAAGAGGAGTGGGCCACCATCTTTGCTGCTTTGGCAAGTTAGCCATTCCAGCCTTCAGGCTTTGAAGAGCTCAAGCCGACGGGACAGAAAGAATCTCCTAGCACAGTACAGGTGCTGTAAAAAGACATGTCCAGATTGCCTATTAAAGCAGGTCTGCAATCTCATTCCTCCTCACTGTGAAGTGCTTTCCAACCACGGTGTCCATGTACCACCACTGGTGCTCATTGATCAATGGAATTTTGGAATGTCTTTGGGATATAGTTCCTGGAGGGAGGAGTGAGCTGCCCTTTTTGCTGTTTGTGTGACTTAGCTGTTCCAGCCTTCTGGCTTTTGAGGATCCAAATAAACTGAGGATGGAAGTGGTACCTCTGCCCAGCAGAGCTGTCCTACAGAAATGTGGCTAGATTGTTTTTCAAGTGGGTCCCCAATTATGTTATACTCACTGGGTAAGATCTTTCAACTGAGATTTTTGCTACCTCCTATACGTGCTTTTGTGCTGGAAAAAGGTCTAACCTCTCTGGGATAGGGCTCCCAGAGAAAAGGGCATGCTGCCATTGTTGCTGTTTTGCAGCATTTACTGGTGATAACTTCAGATACTGGAAAGTTGGAGATGACTAGAAACTGCAATGGACACTCAGAATAATGCAACAGCCCTTCAGAAAGTGGCCACATTGTTATGTAAGGGCCTGTTCTCCTATATTCTCACTAGGAAGGTTCTCCAGGACTGGCCCACTAGCCAATCATTCCCAGAGTTATTGAGCCAGTAGCAAGTTAGCAATTCCCTGGACAGAGACTCCAGCACCAACTGAATATATTTCTGCCACTGCTTCTGCAGTAGAACTGTCCTTGCTTGCCTCAGGCTAATGAAAAGTCCAAAAACTTAAGTGCATTATTCACACCTTAAACAAGCTGCAGTTTACCCAAGGAGAAGAGGCCAGTCCAACTTCCATGGGTTTCACACACTTCTCACTGCTCCTCCCCAGACAGTGAACCTCTACTTGGCCAGAAGCACAGCTCCTCCATCCTGGGCTGACTGCACTGAGGGATTACTGACCTACATCTCTCTGAGATGCAGGCCCCCAGAAGAAAAGCAAAGAGGTGGAGCAGCAAGCCAGCCTATGTGGTGCCCAGTGGGTTTGGCACAAGAGCATCTGTAGCAAAGTGTGGCCAGTGATGGCCATTTCTCTAGGCTAAACCTTCTCTCGTAAGATACTTTAGCCCTAGAGAACTTGTTGGACATAATTTCTGCAGGATAGTCTTGCAAATGAGAAGAAGCTGCTCCAACTGAGCACTCCTTGGTCTGCTGGTCTCTCCCAGGATCCCAGTCTGGCTGCAGCCACTTTCAGGGCAGTCTCAGCTCCTCTGGAAGAGTAGTTTACCATACCATAACATCTGCATTGGTGGATGATGCCTCAGCCCTAATTGCTCCAGCAAAGCAGCCCCTGTGGCTGCACCAGCCCATGTGTATGTTCCCCATACTGCAGCTTCTCCGGAGACCATAGCAACTCCTGATAATACTTTGGTGGCACATGTCTGCAAAGGTGGGTTGGACTTTGCTTGACCCACCAGCAAATAAGAATGCAGTATTCCCCTGCCACCCACAGCAGCTTCCGCTGTAGATGAAGCTTTGGCGGGCAGACAGCCAGAAAGCCACAACTCTGCCTTTGTGTTAACACTGTACAGAGAACTGTGTATTCTCCCATACTCTGAACAATCACTTCTTTATTGGTGGGGGCACAAAGAAGGCATCACAACATTCACTGCACCAAGCTAACACAACCAACCATTAGTGAAACAGCACACACAGTGTCCAGCAGGTACTTCCTCACCCACTTCCCAAATTCTTTGCTCCTGCCACTAAGGTAAATGCCCAAAAGCAGGCAGAAACCCATATTCACTATCACTTTGCTGCAGCTGTGGCATGCTAGTCCTACAGAGTGATGGACTTGAAATTTCAAGGAGCCAGAGAAGACGGTTGGAAATAAATACAACTGCCCCAGAGTGTGCAGCCTCTGAGTTGGGAGCTGAGCATTGTCTCCCTGCCACCAAAAACAAAACAAACAAACAAACAAACAAAAATTCCCAGGAGCAAAGCCTGTAGGCTGAACCCACCTTATACCACAATTAGATATTACAGACCATTGAATAGGATTAAAAAAAAAAAAACTCCATTCAAAGTTCAGCAACCTCAAAGACATGCCCAGAAAGGTTCAACAAAATCCGTGCAAAAATGTTGAAAACACAAAAAGCCACAGTGACTCCTTTCATCCAAATGACCAAATTCTGTAATTTGGTCATTACTGGGGTTATCCACATTTCCTTCATTTGAATGTTGACCTCTCTATCTAGGCTGGAAAAATTCTCATGGATGACATCTGGAAATATGTATTTCAAGTTGTTTTGATTCTTCCCATCGATTTCAGGCATTCTTTTTAATCATAGATTTGGCTTCATTACATAATCCTGTATTTCTTAGAGACTTTGATTCATTTCTCTTTATTCCTTTTTCACTATTCTTGTCTGTCTTATTTCAGAAAGCCAGTCTCAAAGCTCTGAGATTCCTTCCTGTGCTTGGCCTATTCTGTAATAGAATAATTTGGCCTATTCTTGGCCAAATTATGTAATTTGGTCATTTCAGCAAGGCCTAATATGACAGAAGTAGAGTTCGGAATATGGATAGAAATAAACTTCATTGAACTACAAATATAAGTTGCAACCCAATGCAATAAAGGGAAAAAATTGCAGGAATTAATGGAAAAAATAGCTAATCCGGAGGAAAATGTGGTCAACTTGATAGAGCTGAAAAACACAATACAAAATTTTATAATGTAATCAAAAGTATTAACAGCAGAATAGGCCAAGCAGAGGAAGGAATCTCAGAGCTTTGAGACTGGCTTTCTGAAATAAGACAGACAAGAATAGTGAAAAAAGAATAAAGAGAAATGAATCAAAGTCTCTAAGAAATACAGGATTATGTAATGAAACCAAATCTATGATTAAAAAGAATGCCTGAAATCGATGGGAAGAATGAAAGCAACTTGAAATACATATTTCCAGATATCATCCATGAGAATTTTTCCAGCCTAGATAGAGAGGTCAACATTCAAATGAAGGAAATGTGGATAACCCCAGTAAGATACCCTACAAGAAGGTCATTGTCAAGACACAAAATCATGAGATTCTCCAAGGTCAAAATGAAAAGGCATTTGGAGTGAAAGGCCAGGCCACCACTAAAAGATGACCATCAGACAAACAACAAACCTTTCAGCTGAAATCCTACAACTCAAAAGAGACTAGGGGCCAATATTCAACTTTCTTTAAAAAAAGAATTCCAAACAAGAATTATCAGGGGAAGCAGCCCCCAATATTTCAATATAGGTTCTTTTCTATTTTCCATAAGTGTCAGCTGGTCTGAGAAATAGAGGAAGAGTAAAAAAATAAAGGGATGTTTTACAGCTGGGCCTCTCAGAGTGACATCTCATGTCAGCAGGTTCTGTGATGACCACCTGAGCCACAAAACCAGCAAGATTTTATTAGGGATCTCAAAAAGGGAGGGGTGTATGAATAGGGAGTGGGTCACAGAGTTCACATGCTTCATAGGGCAATAAAAGATCACAAGGCAAGAGGGCAGAGCAAGATCACAAGGTGAAGGTGAAATTAGAATTACTGATGAAGGTCCATGTCCCACTGGGCATGCACTGTCATTGATAAACATCTTAACAGGAAACAGGGCTTGAGAACAGACAATGGATCTGACTAGAATTTGCCAGGCTGGAATTTCTGAATCCCAGCAAGCCTGAGGGCGCTGCAGGAGACCAGGCTGTATTTCATCCCTTATCTTCAACCGCATAAGACAGACACTCCTAGAGAGGCCACGTTAGAGACCTCTCCCTGGGAATGCCTTTTTTCCCAGGGCTATTCCTTGCTGAGAAAAGAATTCAGAGATATTTCTCCTATTGACTTCCTGCGAGAAGAGAAATATGACTCTGTTCTCCCTGGCCCCATAGGCAGTCAGACCTTATGGTTATCTCCCTTGTTCCCTGAACATCGCTGTTATCCTGTTCTTTTTCTGGGTGCCCAGATGTCATATTGTTGAAACATACATGCTTTACAAAAAATTTGTGCAGATAACGCAATCATCACAGGGTCCTGAGGTGACATACATCCTCAGCTTATGAAGATGAAAGGATTAAGAGGTTAAAGTAGAGACAGCCATAGGAAACAGAGTATTGATTGAGGAAGTGATAAATGTCCATGAAATCTTCCCAATTTATGTGCAGAAATTGCAATAAAGACAGGCATAGGAAATTATAAAAGTATTCATTTGGAGAACTGACAAATGTCCATGAAATCTTCACAATTTATGTTCTTCTGCCATGGCTTCAGCAGGTCCCTTCATTCAGAGTCCCTGACTTCTCACAACAAGAATTCTATATCTTACCAAAGTAAGCTATGGAAGTAAAAATAAGTATGATCCTATTCAGATAAGCCAACACTGAGGAACTTGATTACCACAAGACTGGCCTTACAAGAACTTCTGAAGAAAGCATTAAATAAGAGACTATTACAAGTCACTACAAAAACAACAGCAACAACAGCAACAAAACCACAAAAGTACATAAACAGCTGGCACTATAAAGCAAATACATAAATGTGCAAAAGAGCCAGATAAGATCACAGGGACAGAATCAAATCCACACATAAAAATGCTAACTTTAAATGTAAATGGGCTAAATATCCCAATTAAAAAACAGAGTGGCAAATTGAATGTAGAGTTAATATCTAATGGTATGCTGTAATTGAGACACCCATCTAAAATAAGATAAAAATAAATGGAAAAAGAAAAATCTACCAAGCAAATAGAAAACAGAAAAAAAGCAGCCGTTGCAATTATAGTTTCTATCAAAACAGACTTTAATTCAACATAGATTTTTTAAAAAGACAAAAAAGAACATTATGTAAGAATAAAGTGCTATATATGCACCCAAAACAGAAACATCGAGATTGTAAACCAAGTTCTTAGAGACCTTCCAAGATGTCAAATAAATAGTCTTCATCAGTCATTACCCTTATATTGCATTTGTTCAGCATTAAATGTCTGATGTTGAACACAATATGAGGACTTGTTAAAGGCTTTTCCACATTTTTAACACTTGTGGACTTTCTCTCTAGTATGAATTTTCTTATGTCTAATGAGGTGTGAGAATGAGCTCAATGCTTGGCCACATTTTTCACATTTGTAGGGTTTCTCTCCAGTTTGAATTCTCTTATGATTAGTAAGGTCTGAGAAGCACTTAAAGGCATTGCCACATTCCATGCATTTTTAGGATGTGTCTCCAGCATGATTTCTCTTGTGTTTAATAAAGGTTTAGGAGCAGGTGAAGGTTTGCCACATTCTTTATATTTGTAAGATTTCTCTCCAGTATAAACTTTCTTATGTTCAGTAAGGCTTGATAACTTTTTAAAGGCTTTGCCACATTCTTCACATTTGTGGCATCTCTCTACAATATGAATTCCCTTTTTTATAGTAAAATCTGAGAACAATGTACAGTCTTTGCCACATTCTTCACATTTGTAGCATTTCTCCCAGTAACTTTTTTTTTTATGTTCCCTGAAATTTGAGCACAACTCAAAAGCTTTGTCACATTTGTTTTACTATGTGTAGAGGACAAACATTGAGGAAAGCCATTAAAACTGTTTTTCTGCCCTTGCAATAACCTGCACTTTGGTAGCGTTTCTTTAAACTTTTACACTGTTGGTGGGACTGTAAACCAGTTCAACCCTTGTGTAAGTCAGTGTGGTGATTCCTCAGGGATCTAGAAATAGAAATTCCATTTGACCCAGCCATCCCATTACTGGGTATATACCCAAAGGACTATAAATCATGCTGCTATAAAGACACATGCACACATATGTTTATTGCAGCATTATTCACAATAGCAAAGACTTGGAACCAACCCAAATGTCCAACAATGATAGACTGGATTAAGAAAATGTGGCACATATACACCATGGAATACTATGCAGCCACAAAAAATGATGAGTTCATGTCCTTTGTAGGGACATGGATGAAACTGGAAATTATCATTCTCAGTAAACTATCGCAAGAACAAAAAACCAAACACCGCATATTCTCACTCATAGGTGGGAATTGAACAATGAGAACACATAGACACAGGAAGGGGAACATCACACTTTGGGGACTGTTGTGGGGTGGGGGGAGGTTGGAGGGATAGCATTGGGAGATATACCTAATGCTAGATGACGAGTTGGTGGGTGCAGCGCACCAGCATGGCACATGTATACATATGTAACTTACCTGCACGTTGCGCACATGTACCATAGAGCCCAAAGTATAATTATAATAATAAAAAGAAAAAATACTACTGTTAAGCAAACAAAGAGTATAAATATAAACACAATATGTCATACCTGAATATTAAATAAAGCAAAAACCATAAAAAAAAGTAAGTTATTAAAGTCACAGCTTTCATATTTTATCAGAGTCACTTTTTGGAATGAATCTTTTATGTTGTGCTCCATCAATATCTCTGTAGTAAAATGAAAACAACCAGCTGAAATAAATGAACAAAAAAAGACAAAATTTCTCCCTCATTAGACTCAGGTGAATACACTTTACAAATGTGTTATAGAAGGCACATTAACAAGGTGACAATAAAACACCACAAGGCCTAATTCTTTTATAAACATATAAATTTAACATAATATACTTACCAAAATGTCTTTGTGAGAAGTCCAAGAATCAGTTAAGCATTTGCAGCACCAAGCGAACAAAATGCCAAGAACCACATAGAAGTGTAATAGAATTATTTCATATTTACCCACTACACACATTTTTTATCCTATGAAAAGTGTAGAGACTGACAACTCCTGTCTTACCCCTTCAAAAATAAATAAAAGAGTGACATGTCCATGCTTCTGGCTTTTTGAATTTTTACCAAGGCAAATTCCTATATTTCAAGACAGTGTTGAAAGGAAAGATGGTATACGTTGACTGAGACTAAAGAGAAATAACTGTTACAAAAAAAGAAAGACTTCAGTATCATAGGCAGACTACGGGTATCCAGCTGACTGCAGGATCTCAATGAGAAATATGTGGAATGGCTGGGAGTATTGGATCACACCTGTAATTCTAGCTATTTGGGAGGCCAAGATGGGTGGATCACCGGAGGTAAGAAGTTCAATACCAGCCGGGTCAACCTGGTGAAACCCTGTCTCTACTGAAAATATAAAAGTTAGCCATGCTCTTAGGTAAGCAGAGGCAGGAGGATTGTTTGAACCCAGGAGTTGGAGGTTGCAGTCAGCCAAGATCATGCCATTGCACTCCAGCCTGGGCAATAAGAGTGAAACTCCAACTCAAATAAATAAATAAATACACAAATAAATAATAAAAAAGAAAAAGAAAAAAATGAGGAATCTTTTTTAACTAAAGAACACACAAGATCAGAAAAAACATCCAAAGAACAGGCTTGAGAGACTCCAAGATTCTCTAGCCTAAGAAATTGGTATCATGTTCCCCCAAAGCCACTGAATAGAGATTTTGAAATGTTGCTTTTTATTATGCAAATTGCAACCTAAGATTACAACATATACAAAACATCAAGATGATATGGCTTAATCAAGATAAAAATGAATATCCAGAAATCAGTTATAAAAGAATGGAGATATAAAAATTACCAGAGGCAATTTGGGTTAGTTTAGATGTATTTTAAAAAAATGCTAAAAAATTAAAATCACCACCTCAATGATGCTTAATCAGTAAAATAGAAATAAAGAAAAAAAGTAAATAAGTGAAACCAACAAAAAGATAAAAATCACAAAAGGGAATGAAAATTGTGCAGTAGAAGTCCAAAAAAAGACTAATATGTACTTCAACATTAGTAAAAAATTTTAAGAAAATCAAGACGCTCAGACAGTTTCAACTAAGGTTAACACAAAGAGATTTCTAACAAGACAAAATGTACGCAATGTTTTGAAAGTCACAGAAAAGAAGAAAATCTGGAATTCAGAAAGAAAAAATAGATGTGTTATTCATATGTATGCTTCTGCAAGATTACCAGTAAATTTATGAATGTCAATCTTTTGTGCATGAAGGGAATAAGATGACATAGTTAAAACACTGAAATAAAAAGCCTAAGAAAGAATGCTAGAGCCTGCAAAATTATCCTTCCAAATGAAAAAAAAAATGTGGCTATATTGTTGTCTATATCAGGATGTAACTATGTCATGTCTTTAAGAGACTCATTTCAGATCTAATAAAAATTAGACTGAAAATGGCAGTATAAAAATACATTCCATGCAAGTGTTAATCAAATGAGAGAAGAGGTAACAATGTATTAAGTTGAAAACTGTTATATTTATATAATTTATTTTATGTCAGAATTCACAAAGGACAATGTAGGACGTTAAAATATAGTAAGAGGGTTCATTCACTGAGAACCTACAAATGCAGGAGAGTTATTCCAAACATATAAATTAAACATTGACAGAATTGAATCAAAAATAGGCAGCAATCAGATAATGGAAGTATACATCAATACTCCACTTTCAGTAATAAATAAAACAAGACAGAATATCAATAAGGAAACAAAAACTTGAATGTACTGTACAATAATTACACCTAAGAAATATATAGAGACAACAGAATAGACATCCTTTTCAATAGCACATAAAATATTTTCCTAGATGGACCACATGTGACACCACGAAAAAAGTCTTAATTATTTTTTAGTTGAAATTTTATGGAAAATTGTTTATAGCCCAGGTGGACTGGAACTAGAATTTAGTAACAAAAGAAAAACAGAAAAACTCCAAAAATATAAAAATTAAACAACACAGATTTCTTTTTTTCTTTTGAGATGGACTATCACTCTGGAGCTAGGTTGGAGTCCAGTGATGCAATCTCAGCTCCACTGCAATCTCCACCTCCTTGGTTCAAGTGATTCCACTGACTTGGACTCCACAGTAGCTGTGACTACATTCATGCACCACCAAACCCAGCTATTTTTTTGTATTTTAGTAGAGATGGCCTTTCATTATGTTGGCCAGGAGTGTCTGTATCTCTTGACTTCTCTGTGCACCCTACTCAGCCTCCAAAAGTGCTGGGATTAGAGGTGTGAGTCACCTTGCCCAGACAAGAATGTACTTTTAAGCATGCTGTTTTTCAAGGGTTGGGAGATAAAATATTATGAAGATGTCCATAATGCTTAAAGTGACCCACACCTGCAACACAGTCCTTTTCAATTTTTAATTTTACTTTTCCAAAAACAGAAAAAACTCCACAAAATTACTTAAGATTCCAATAAACCATGAAAAGCCTGACAATCTTAAATATATATATGGTATATGTAATGCTTCCTATACATATAGGATTACACATAACAATTTCCAAACACAAAGCAAACCTACATTAATCAAAGGATTTGCTACCGGTATGATAGTAGAACACCAAAGTCATGAAACAAAATTCAGCATAGGTATAAACTCTTGAATAGACAGGAAAGACATCACCTAGGTTTTGCATTCAGCCATATGTCACAATTCCTTCAATAAGCAAGACCCAGGCAGGAGAGCAGAGTTACATTTCAATAAGCAAGACCCAGGCAGGAGAGCAGAGTGATATTTCAAAATGTCCTCTGGGTGGGGGACACAGGCTGGAGAGACACATCACCTAGCTGAAAAGACCAGAAATATGTAATAATATCCCCTATTGACAGGGCCCATACAGAAGAGTCACGTTTTTATGATTCTGTCCGATTGATATGTAACAATAAACCCATGGAAAGGAATATGAGCCAAAAAGTCTCAACACCTGGATACTATGCCCAGTCATATGACACAATCTCCTCATCTTTGAGAGTGACAGGTTTAACTTTTACCTGAATGTGTATATTAGCGTCACAATCTCACATGTGTGTTGCGCCAATACGTAACACTCTCTACAAGAGCTGAGAGTTTTTTAAACCTGCATAAGAATTGCAAAGCTCTCTGAGGCCTACTTGCTCCTATGGACTCACAAACTTACATACAGCCCTAAACTCAGGTTTGATAGTCATCACCTCCCCTATAGGCAGGGTTGAGGAGGAAGACCCATTATTATGCCCATGGGCTGGGTCCAGAAATGAGTCACCATCCCAACTTTTGTCAGATTAACATATAAAAGTCAAACCTCCATCTTTGAGCTGTATTCTATTGTTAGACTCAGGACCTCAAACTTAGTCATTGTAAATGTTGGATGATGACAACTTTTGATTTCACCTGGGTGTGTAACCATGAGTCTCTATCTGAACTTTTTGCTGGGCCCTGTTATGAAACATTCTACTACCAAAGAGTTTGAAAAAATATAACTCAGTGTTGTAAGTTTCTGTGACCTTGGTAGAAATATGTAACCCAGGAACTTACCTGTTGCCCTAAGCCTAATGATGAGAGGTAAAATGTCTCCTATTGGCTGAATCCCAAAATAAGTTTGATCATCATGCCTGTGAACTAAAGCAAGATATATGTCATAATCCCATATGTGGCCGAATAAGTATGCAGGCAGAAATGTCACCTATATGGTGTGCCAGGCAATATGTCAAAATTCCTTCTCTAGGCAGGGTATAGGATATTAGGTCTCAATAACTGGATGCTGGAGCTGGCAAGATGACAACATCTCACATGTGGAAAATACCCAGCCAAGTTAGGAGAGCCAAAACATCTACATTATGGGCTGAAGATATGTCAAAATACCTTCAGTGGCTCCAACATCATAAGGATATTGGGCTGGAGAGTCACATCATAAGGATGCTGGGCTTATCAATATGCAATATGCCATAATTTCTTCTTTCTGCAAAACCCAGGCAGATGAGTAACATCATTGGGATGCCGGGCCCTGCAATAGGTCCAAATTCTTTTTTTTGTGGGCATGGTTCAGGAAGAAGAGGAGAGTCACATATTCTGAGTGCTGGGATCAGCAATGTGCCAAAATCCTCTTAATGTGAAGCCCCAGGCAGAAAAATAGAGTCACATTTTTAGATCATGGGCTCAGAAATATGTCCAAATGTTTCCAGCAGGCAGGGCTCATTGAGATGAGGAAAGTCATATCACCTTGGGGCTTTCCTTCAAATATGCAGAATGTAACATGTAAGCAGAAACAAGGTAGAGGAGCCACATCTGTTTGGTGCTGGGTCCTGAGATATGTCACAAGGCTGTCTTAGGATATCATCCAGCAAAGGGAGTCACATAAACGAGGTGCAAATTCTCTGTTTGTTCCACAATGCTCCATGTGAGTAGATCCCAGAGAGGGAGTCAATTCAACCAGGTGATAGCTGAAGAGACATGTCACAATGTACTCTATGAAGCATAGCCCTGGCAAAAGAGTGCCCTCACCTGTGTGCCTGGCATAGAAATATGTCACTCTCCAGGTCGGCAGGGCCCAAACCAGAGAGCCACATAACTTAGGTGACAGGCCTAGAGGTATGTGACAATGCCCTACTTTCAGCATGGCTCTGGCAAAAGTATACCCTCACCTGTGTGATTGGCATTGCGATATGTCACTATCCTTCCTTTGGGCAGGTACCATTCCAAAGATGAGAGTTACATCACCTATGAGGTGGACACCGGATTCTTTCACAGTAATTTTTGTGGACATGGCACAAGCAAGAATGTAAGATCACCTGGCTGCTAGATCCAGTGATCTGTCACAACACTTACTGAGAGAAGAGCCTAGGCATGAGAGTTATATCCCCTCGGGGTTGACCCAGGCAGATGTCACAATTTCGTATGTAAACTGGGACCATTCTGGAAAGTCAAACCACACAGGTGCTTGGCAAATACATATATCACAATCACACTTTCAGAAAACGTCAAAGGTGAGATTTATGATACCACACATGTCCTGTTTTTATGTGTGACAGTTGGCCGCAACCATGTGAGATGATGACAGTTATTTCTGTCAGCTGGGTTTGCATACAAGACTCACAATTTCATCTGTGTGCTGAGTGCTACATTGGTTCTACTTGTATAACCCAAAGACATCATAAAGTATGTGTGAATGTTGTAATCTTTTGTGACCTTTGTACAAGAATGTGATCCATAGTATCACATGTGTCCCTACACCTAATTATAAGAGCCTAAATATTGTATATTTGCTGAGTTCACACCTAAGAGTCATCATCTTTCCTGTGCGTCTTGTCTAGGTATATGTTACAATTCCATGAGTGGTTATGAAGCAGGCAGAACAGCCTCATCACCTAAATTCTGGGCCTGAAATATTTCAATATTATCTTTGTAGACAGAGTCCTGTCAGAAATGCCACAGGACTTGTGTGCTGGGTCCAGCTCTGTGGCACAATGTCCCTTGTGGGCAGTGTCCAGGAAGAAGTGGAGAGTAATATCACCTAAATAACAGGTCCCAAAATATGTCAAAATGCCTCCTGTTGACAGGACCCAGGAAAGAGAGTCGTATCATTTAGATGCAGTGTTTAGAAATGCTACAATTACCAAATTAAGCAGGGTACAGGCAGGAGAGGAGAATCATGTAACCTAGATGATGTGTTCAGAAATATGATACAATCCCTCCTGAGGCCACTGTTAAAATAGCACAGTAAAATCATCAAGTTACTTGGCCAGGTATTTGTCAAAATTTCATTTGTGGGCTATACCTAGGGAGAATTATTAAATCTCTCTGGAGCTGGGCAAAGGTATGTTTCACAATTTCACTTGTGGAAAGATTTAAGAATTAGAGTCACCATCCTGCACATGTCCTGGCTCCAAACATACGGGTTGCTGTTAGGCTTTTGTTTTGGTCTCGGGTATATGACACAATATCACCTGTGGCCAGAAAGAAGGCAAGAAACTCACATCACCTACATGGGTGCAGGTCCAGTGAGATGTTGCAATCCACCTGGTGGACAAAACCCTTGCAGAAGTGTCAGATCACTTGGATGCTGGTTTCAGTGATATATTAAAAAAACCCTCTGTGGGAAGGACTTTGGCATGAGAGAAGACTCATTTCATCTAGGAAATTGGCCTGGATTATGTCACAATGACCATTAACTGCAGTAACAAGGCTAAAGAGTGAGCTCACCTTGGTGCTGTGCCCAGGAACATGTCCCAAGCTCCCTGTGGTCAGGACACAATGAAAAGTGAAGAAACATCACCTCAGTGCTGAGCCAAGTGATATGTTACTATGTTGGCAGAAACCCCCCAAAAAATCTCATCTCCTGGGTGCAGTAGCCTGTGATGTGTCACAATGCTCTGTAACTGCAGGGCCAAGACAGTAGAAGGGAGTCACATCACTTACGTGATGGACCTAAATATAAGACACAATTCTCTTTTTAGGCAGTTTTCAGGCAGGTAAATCACATCACCTGGGTGATGGTCCCGGTGATATATAAAAGTGCCCTTTGTGAGCAGAGACAAGGATGGTGTTATATATTGATTAGGGGCTTGTTGCGCATATGGCAAAATTTCATCTGTGGTCTGGGCCTAGAAATGTGCATCAAATTACCCACGTGCTGGGCAGAGTTACATGACCTAATCACACTTTCAAGAAGGTTCAGAAATAATTTTCAGTCCACTCAGGTCCTAGCTTTGGGTATGAGAATCAACACATTCTATGAGTTGGGTCACAGTACAGGAGTCACAATCTCAGCAATGGGAAGATCCATGTGTAAGAGCCCCAATCCCGCTTGAAGACTGTGTTCTAATAAGAGAGACACAGCACCACAGTTCTGCTTAATCTTGGTTCAAACATCATGAAACACCTGTGGATCAGATTCATGTACAAGTGTAATCGTTTCAAGAGTCAATGGGTTATGTGTGTGAGATTTAGCACTGCATTGGTAGGCTCTGTTCATGGGTGAGAATAACAATTGTGTCAGCTTGGTGTGCATCCAAGAGTCACAATACCACCTGCTTTCGGGTGCCTGTTATGACACCCTTTGTACCACTCAGGCTTTATATGATACGCCTGAGTGGGATACTTTTCTGTGTATTCTTACAGGTGAGTGATAGAGAACTTTACCCATGACCATAGAGTTATTATTGTGCATATGAGCTGAATCCAAGTATATGTTCCAATTTCCCCTTTGGACAGAGACAAGACAGAAGAAGAGTCTCATCATCTGGATTCTGATCCAGGGATACATATTAATCTGCACTGTAGGCAGGACCCAGTCAGAAGAGTCATATCACCTGGGTACGGTCTCAAGTAATTTGTCATCATGCCTACTGAATACAGGGTTTAAAAAAAGTGGATAGTCAATGTCTCTTGGGACTGGGCTCAGCACATCTTCTGGGACTCTCTTGGCAGAGTCCAGGACAAAGAGGAGAGTCACATCACCTAGGTTTTTCACTCAGTGGTATGTCACAATTTCTTCAGTGGGCAGGATTCTGCAGGAGAGTAGATTTGTATTACCTAGATGCTTTATCTAGTGATACGTCACAGTGTCCTTTGTGGGCAGGGCACTGGCAGGAGAGACACACCACTTAGCTGATAGGCCTAAAGACATGTGATAATATCCACTGTTGTCAGGGTCCAAGCAGAGGGTTAAAGTATTATGATTCTAACCCAGGGATGTTTTACAATGCAACCATGGAAAAGAATTTAAGCCTAAAATTCTCAACACCTAGAGGTACTAGGCCTAGTGATATGGCACAATCTCTTCATCTATTAGGGTGACAACTTTGACTGTTTGTTTGGTGAGTATATAAGAGTCACAATCTCATGTGTATTCTGGGTGATCCCATGACACACTCTACAACATACAAAGGCTTTAAGCAACATGCATGAGAGTTGCAATCCATTCTGAGGCCTACATGCTCCTATTGACTCACAGTCTTACATACTGCTTTAAACTCAGTTATGATAGGCAACATCCCTCTTTATAGGCTAGGTTCAGACAGAAGACACATTATTATGCCCCTGATGTGGGTCCAGAAGTGAGTTACGATTTCACCTGTAGCAAGATCCATATATGAAAGTCACAATTCCATCTTTGTACTTTATTTACTTGTTAGACTCAGGACTTCAACAGTGGGCTTTGTAAATGTGGGATGTTGACAAATTTTTCTCTTACCTGCATGTGTAATCAAGAGTCAAAACCTTAACTTTTGCTGAGCCATGTTATAAAACTCTGTGTACCAACCAAGGAGCTTATAGATTATGTGTTACTGTTGTAAGCTTCTGTGAACTTTGTACAAATTTGCAACTCATAACCTTACCTATTTTTCTAAGTGTAGCCATGAAAGGCAAAACATCTAATATTGGTGAAATTTCAATTTCAGTTCGATCATAATGCATCTGAAATGAAGCAATGGAAATTTCATACCATTTGTAGAAAAAAAAATTTTTACCGAAAGGTAGCATACTTAGGTGCTGTGCCAAGCAATATGTCACAATGCCCTCTCAATGCAGGGTCTAGAAATTGGGGTTATGATAACTGGGTGCTGGACTCAGCAATAAGACACAAACCCAAATGTAGAAAATATAGGAAAAAGAAATGCATACTAATGATGAGAACAAGATTACCTACAGAATAGGCCCATGGTATGTAAAAAATCCTTTGTTATTCTGGAACAGGCAAAAGAGTTACATCATCAGGGTGGGGGTTCCAGCAGTATGCCACAATTTTCTCTTTATGCTGGACCTAGTAAGAAAAGAAACGTCATCTTCATGCTGGGACCAGCGATACATCAAAGCTCCTTTTCATCGGCATAGTTCAGGAAGAAACGAGTCATCTTACCTAAGTATTGGGCTGAGCAATATGTCACATCACCCCATTCTAAAGGCTCTTGCAGAAAAAAAGATTCACATCACTTAAGACACAGGCTCAGATATATGGCCCAATGTCCCAAGTAGGCAGGACTCATGCAGAAGAGAAGAGTCATATCACCTAGGTGCTTACTAGGTATGTGACACAATCTAACATGTGAGGTGAAGCCAGGGAGAAGAGTCACATCGCCTTGATGCTGGGTCCTAAGATATGTCACAAGACTTCCTTAAGACAGGACACAGGCAACAGAGTTACAAAAAATAAGTACAAAAAATATCACAATGCTCAATGTGGGCAGGGCACAAGCAGGGAGTCACATCACCTAGGGGATTGGCCCAGAGATACGTCACACTGTCCTCCTTGAGTCATGGCCCTGGTGAAAGAGTACCATCACCCATGTGCGCAGCCTAGCAATATGTCCACTATACAGGTAAGCAGGACCCAAGCAGGAGAGCAACATCATCTAGCTGATAGGCCCACAGATTTGTTACAATGCCTTCTTTAGGACATGGCCTTAGCAAGAAAGTACCATCACCTCTGTGCATTATGTTGTTATCCAGGTAAGCAGTACCCAAGCAGGAGCACAACATCACCTAGGTGATAGGCCAAGAGATTTGTCACAATGCCCTCTTTAGGACATGGTACTAGCAAAAAAGTCCTGTCACCTCTGTGCCTGGCTAAGCCCTATGTCACTATCACCCACTCAGACAAAAATGTAACATGATCTGGGTGCGGGATCTAGTGATATGTCATGATTCTTAATGACAGCAGGGTCGAGGCCGGAGCTTCACATCACCTAAAGGTTGGCCCAGGTTGATATCACAATAACATATGTGGACTGGAACAAATCTGGAGAATAAAATCACACAGGTGCTTGGTGAAGATTTATATCACTCACACTGGCAGAAAATTCTGAGAATGAGATTTATAATACCACACATGTCTTGTTTTCATGATTGGCAGTTGGCGTCATATATGTGAGATGGTGACAGTACTTGCTGTCAGCTGAGTGCACACATAAGACTCACAGTTTAACCTTTCTCTTGGGTTCCGTTATAAAACTCTCTGTATGGGCCAAGGCCTTTATGAAACATCTGAGGCTGTTATAATCTTCCTTGTCTTCTTTTTTGGAGAAAGTGATTTAATCACTCCTGTTTCTGAAGCAAGTTATGAGACTCAGAAGTAACCCTATTTATCAGGTCCACATATGAGATTCATTATCATGCCTGTAAGTTGTGCCTACGTATATGTAACAATTTACTTTGTGGATTATGAAATAGGCATGACAGCCAAGTACACTAAATGCTGAGCCAGAAATGTTCCAATATTCTCCTTGTAGGCATATTCCTGGCAGTAGAGTTGCATAAACTGGGGGTTACAACCAGATATATGGCACAATGCCCCTTGTGGGCAGCGTCCAGACAGAAGAAGAGATTCATATCACCTAAATGCTAGGCCCAGAGATATGTCACAATGTCTCATGTTGAAGGGACCAGGAAATAGATTCGTACAATTTGGATGGCATGATTAGAAATGCTATAATCCTCAGTGGAAGGAGGGTTCAGACAGCAGAGGAGAGTAAGAAAACTAGATGATGGGTCCAAAACCATGCGACAATCCTTCCTGAGGATATTCTTTTTTTTTTTTTTTTTTTTTTTTTTTTTTTTCTTTTATTGTAATTATTATTATTATTATTATTATTATTATACTTTAGGTTTTATGGTACATGTGCCCAATGTGCAGTAAGTTACATATGTATACATGTGCCATGCTGGTGCACTGCACCCACCAACTCGTCATCTAGCATTAGGTATATCTCCCAATGTTATCCCTCCCCCCTCCCCCCAACCCACAACAGTCCCTGAAGTGTGATGTTCCCCTTCCTGTGTCCATGTGTTCTCATTGTTCAATTCCCACCTATGAGTGAGAATATGCGGTGTTTGGTTTTTTGTTCTTGCGATAGTTTACTGAGAATGATGATTTCCAATTTCATCCATGTCCCTACAAAGGACATGAACTCATCATTTCTTATGGCTGCATAGTATTCCATGGTGTAGATGTGCCACATTTTCTTAATCCAGTCTATCATTGTTGGACATTTGGGTTGGTTCCAAGTCTTTGCTATTGTGAATAATGCGGCAATAAACATACGTGTGCATGTGTCTTTATAGCAGCATGATTTATAGTCCTTTGGGTATATACCCAGTAATGGGATGGCTGGGTCGAATGGAATTTCTAGTTCTAGATCCCTGAGGAATCACCACACTGACTTCCACAAGGGTTGGCATGGGCAAGGACTTCATGTCTAAAACACCAAAAGCAATGGCAACAAAAGCCAAAATTGACAAATGGGATCTAATTAAACTAAAGAGCTTCTGCACAGCAAAGGAAACTACCATCAGAGTGAACAGGCAACCTACAAAATGGGAGAAAATTTTCGCAACCTACTCATCTGACAAAGGGCTAATATCCAGAATCTACAATGAACTCCAACAAATTTACAAGAAAAAAACAAACAACCCCATCAAAAAGTGGGTGAAGGACATGAACAGACACTTCTCAAAAGAAGACATTTATGCAGCCAAAAGACACATGAAAAAATGCTCACCATCACTGGCCATCAGAGAAATGCAAATCAAAACCACAATGAGATACCATCTCACACCAGTTAGAATGGCAATCATTAAAAAGTCAGGAAACAACAGGTGCTGGAGAGGATGTGGAGAAATAGGAACACTTTTACACTGTTGGTGGGACTGTTAACTAGTTCAACCTGAGGATATTCTTAAGACAGGAGAGTCAAATTGCCAAGGTGCTCAGCTGAGCAATGTGTCCAAATCTCATTTGTGGGCAACATTTAGGCAAGATGATTAAGTCACTCAAGAGATGGGAAATAGAATATGTCACGATAACACTGGTGGAAAGTTTCAGGAATGGGAGTCACCATCTTGGATGTGACCTGGCTTCAGGTTTAAGAGTCATGATTAGTCCTCTCATTTGCTCTCAAGTATATGGCATGATATCATCTATAGACAGAGGGCAAGCCGAAATGTCGCATCGCTTGTGAGGGTGCTGGTCCAGTGAGATGTCACAATCTTTCTTGTGGCCAGGACCCTGGAAGAAGAGGCACATCCCCTGGAATCTGGTTTTAGTGATATATCAAAATTTCTTCTGTCGGGCCGGGCTTAAGAAGGTGAGGAGAATCACTTTACCTGTATCTAGGCAGTTGGCCTAGATATATGTCACAATGGCCACTAGGTGCAAAACCAAAGTATGAAAATGACCTCACCTTGGAGGAGGTGGGTTTATCAATATGTCACAATCTCCCCTGTGGTCAGGGTGAGGTAGGAGAGTAGAAACATCACCTAGGTGCTAAGCCAAGTGATACATTACAAAGCTTTTTGTTTTTAGAACCCAGAATGGAGTGTCATGATTTCTGGGTATAGTATCCAGTTATGTGTCACAATGCACCATAATTACAGGGGAAAGGCAGTAGAAGTGAGTCATATCACTTACGTGATGGACCTAGATAAAAGCCACAATGCTTTATATAGGCCAGAATCAAGCAAATAATACACATCTCCTGGGTGCTCGTCCCAGTGATATATAAAAGTGCCATTTGTAGGCAGGCCCAGTCACCTTTGCTTAGGTTTCTGGTCCACGTATGTCACAATTTCATCTTGGGTTATGGCCTGAAAAGGAGAGTCAAATTACTCAGGAGCTGGGCTAACTTTTAAGTCCTAATCACACACCAGAAGTAAGTTTCACAGTCCCACACAAGTCCTGGCTTTATTTACATAAGTAAACACCTCCTGTGAGTTGGGTCGAAGCAGAGGAGACACAATCTAAACAATGGGCATAATCCATGTAGAAGATGGCCATCCCACTTGATGTCTGTGTTCCAGGAGGAGAGTCCCAGCCTCACAGGTGTGCTGAACCATGCATCCCCAAACCACCTGTGAGTCAGACCCACATATGAGACGAACAATTTCAATCTTTTACTGCTCTTTTGGCGAGATTTAGTACTTTATTTGCAAGTTCTGTTCTTGTGAGAGAATGACAGTTGTGTCAGTTGGGTGTGGATCCAATAATCACAATAGCATTGGGTTGCTGTTCCCTGTTGTAACACTCATCATACTACTCACATTTTATACGATATGCTGGAGTGTCATAATACTGTGTGAACTTTATACCACTATGAGAAAAATTACTTTGCTTATGGCCATAAGAATGGCTCTGAGAATCAAAATATCTCTCCTTTTTGGGTCCGGGTATGATAGTTATATTATTGCATGGAATCTGAAGCTGGGTATATGATAAAATTTTACCTGTGGGCAGAAAGACGGCAGGAGAGTCTCATCACCTGGATGGTGAGCTCAGGATACATTATAATCTTAGAGAAACAGAGAAGACTCACATCATCTAGGTGCTGGGCTCAGCAATATGTAATAATCCCCTGTTTTGGCAGACTCCAGAATAAAGAGGAGAGTTGCATTACCCAGTTTTTGCAGTCAGCGTTATGTCACAATTCTTTTAGTGGGCAGGACCTAGGAAGGAGAGAAGAGTCACATTTCCTAGATGATATCCCCAATGATGTCACAATGTTCTTTGGTGAAAGAGCACAAGCAAAATAGACAAGTCACCCAAGAAATAGGCTCAGATATATGTGATAATATCCCTACTTGGCAGGATCAAATAGTAAAGAGTCACATTATTATGATTCTGACCCAACGATACATCACAACGCACACATGAGAAACAATTAAAGCAGTTTTTACTGCTGGGTACTAGGCCCAGTGATATGACAATATCTCCTCATCTTTTAGGGTGACACCTTTAACTGCTAACTCCTATGTATGTAAGTCACATTGTCACATGTGTGCTGGGCCATTGTGTGACATCCTCTAGAACAGCTGGGAATTTTATACAACATGCATGAGACTCACAAACTACTCTGAGGTGCACATGCTCATTTTGACTCTGAATATTATATGTTGCCTTAAACTCAGATATGACAGTCAACATCTCCCATTTACGTTTAGTTCAGGAATGAGACTTATTTTTATGCCTGTGAGCTGGGTCTAAAAATGAGTGACGGTTGCACCTGTGGCAAAATCCACAAAAGAGAGTCACAATTCCATCTTTGTACTGTTTTACTTGTTAGACTCAGTATCTCAGCAATGGGCTTTCTAAATGAGGGGTGGTGACAAGTTTTACTTTCAATTGTGTGTGTAATTGAGAATCACAATCTTAACTTTTTGCTGGGCCTTTTTAGGAAACTCTCCGTACCACCCAAGGAGTTTATACAATATTAATTATTGTTCTGTGAGCTTTGTACAAATAGGCAACCCAGGATTTTACCTATTGCCCTAAGCCTTGGAATGAGAGGCAAAATACCTTCTATTTGCTGAATCACAATGTAAGTTTCACCATCATACCTGTAAACTGAAACAAGGTATATTTTATAATCCCATTAGTGAGCAAAAAATTACAAAAAAGAGTAACATCACTTAGGTGCTGTAGCACACAGCATGTCACAGTGCCATCTCTAGGCAGAATACAGAAAGTGGGGTCACATTATCTGGATGTTGGACCTAGCAACATGACACAATTTTACTTGTAAAAAAAATAATAAACTCAACCAACGGATGAAAGCCAAAACACTTACACATTTGGCTGAAGATATGTCAAAATACTGTCTGTGGCTCTGGCGCCGGCAGGACTGAAGCGTCATTAGAGTGCTGGACCTACCATTATGCAATCACTCCCTCACTATTCAGGACTGTAGCAGAAGAGTAACATCCTTTCTGAGTGCAGTAGGTGAAACTTTCCCTTGGTGGGCATGATTCAGAAAAAAGGCAATAGTCACATAACCTAAATCCTGGTCTCAGAAATACATCACAATTTCAGCATTTTAAAGGCTGAGGAGGGGAGGAGCCAAGATGGCCGAATAGGAACAGCTCCGGTCTACAGCTCCCAGCGCGAGCGACGCAGAAGACGGGTGATTTCTGCATTTCCATCTGAGGTACCGTGTTCATCTCACTAGGGAGTGCCAGACAGTGGGCGCAGGTCAGTCGGTGAGCGCACCGTGCGCCAGCCGAAGCAGGGGCGAGGCATTGCCTCACTCGGGAAGCGCAAGGGGTCAGGGAGTTCCCCTTCCAGGGGTGACAGACGGCATCTGGAAAATCGGGCCACTCCCACCCGAATACTGTGCTTTTCCGACGGGCTTAGGAAACGGTGCCCCAGGAGAGTATAGCCCACACCTGGCTCAGAGGGTCCTACGCCCACGGAGTCTCGCTGATTGCTAGCACAGCAGTCTGAGATCAAACAGCAAGTCAGCAGCGAGGCTGGGGGAGGGGCGCCCGCCATTGCCCAGGCTCGCTTAGGTAAACAAAGCAGCCTGGAAGCTTGAACTGGGTGGAGCCCACCACAGCTCAAGGAGGCCTGCCTGCCTCTGTAGGCTCCACCTCTGGGGGCAGGACACAGACAAACAAAAAGACAGCAGTAACCTCTGCAGACTTAAATGTCCCTGTCTGACAGCTGTGAGGAGAGCAGTGGTTCTCCCAGCACGCAGCTGGAGATCTGAGAATGGGCTGACTGCCTCCTCAAGTGGGTCCCTGACCCCTGACCCCCGAGCAGCCTAACTGGGAGGCACCCCCCAGCAGGGGCAGACTGACACCTCACACGGCCGGCCAGGTACTCCAACAGACCTGCAGCTGAGGGTTCTGTCTGTTAGAAGGAAAACTAACAGAAAGGACATCCACACCAAAAACCCATCTGTACATCACCATCATCAAAGACCAAAAGTAGATAAAACCACAAAGATGGGGAAAAAACAGAGCAGAAAAACTGGAAACTCTAAAAACCAGAGTACCTCTCCTCCTCCAAAGGAACGCAGTTCCTCACCAGCAACGGAACAAAGCTGGATGGAGAATGACTTTGACGAGCTGAGAGAAGAAGGCTTCAGACGATCAAATTACTCCAAGCTACGGGAGGATATTCAAACCAAAGGCAAAGAAGTTGAAAACTTTGAAAAAAATTTAGAAGAATGTATAACTAGAATAACCAATACAGAGAAGTGCTTAAAGGAGCTGATGGAGCTGAAAACCAAGGCTCGAGAACTACGTGAAGAATGCAGAAGCCTCAGGAGCCGATGCGATCAAATGGAAGAAAGGGTATCAGCCCTGGAAGATGAAATGAATGAAATGAAGCGAGAAGGGAAGTTTAGAGAAAAAAGAATAAAAAGAAACGAGCAAAGCCTCCAAGAAATGTGGGACTATGTGAAAAGACCAAATCTACGTCTGATTGGTGTACCTGAAAGTGACGGGGAGAATGGAAACAAGTTGGAAAACACTCTGCAGGATATTATCCAGGAGAACTTCCCCAATCTAGCAAGGCAGGCCAACATTCAGATTCAGGAAATACAGAGAACGCCACAAAGATACTCCTCGAGAAGAGCAACTCCAAGACACATAATTGTCAGATTCACCAAAGTTGAAATGAAGGAAAAAATGTTAAGGGCAGCCAGAGAGAAAGGTCGGGTTACCATCAAAGGGAAGCCCATCAGACTAACAGCGGATCTCTCGGCAGAAACCCTACAAGCCAGAAGAGAGTGGGGGCCAATATTCAACATTCTTAAAGAAAAGAATTTTCAACCCAGAATTTCATATCCTGCCAAACTAAGCTTCATAAGTGAAGGAGAAATAAAATACTTTACAGACAAGCAAATGCTGAGAGATTTTGTCACCACCAGGCCTGCCCTAAAAGAGCTCCTGAAGGAAGCGCTAAACATGGAAAGGCACAACCGGTACCAGCCACTGCAAAATCATACCGAAATGTAAAGAACATCGAGACTAGGAAGAGACTGCATCAACTAACGAGCAAAATATCCAGCTAACATCATAATGACAAGATCAAATTCACACATAACAATATTAACTTTAAATGTAAATGGACTAAATGCTCCAATTAAAAGACACAGACTGGCAAATTGGATAAAGACTCAAGACCCATCAGTGTGCTGTATTCAGGAAACCCATCTCACGTGCAGAGACACACATAGGCTCAAAATAAAAGGATGGAGGAAGATTTACCAAGCAAATGGAAAACAAAAAAAGGCAGGGGTTGCAATCCTAGTCTCTGATAAAACAGACTTTAAACCAACAAAGATCAAAAGAGACAAAGAAGGCCATTACATAATGGTAAAGGGATTAATTCAACAAGAAGAGCTAACTATCCTAAATATATATGCACCCAATACAGGAGCACCCAGATTCATAAAGCAAGTCCTGAGTGACCTACAAAGAGACTTAGACTCCCACACATTAATAATGGGAGACTTTAACACCCCACTATCAACATTAGACAGATCAACGAGACAGAAAGTCAACAAGGATACCCAGGAATTGAACTCAGCTCTGCACCAAGCGGACCTAATAGACATCTACAGAACTCTCCACCCCAAATCAACAGAATATACATTTTTTTCAGCACCACACCACACCTATTCCAAAATTGACCATATACTTGGAAGTAAAGCTCTCCTCAATAAATGTAAAAGAACAGAAATTGTAACAAACTGTCTCTCAGATCACAGTGCAATCAAGCTAGAACTCAGGATTAAGAATCTCACTCAAAACCGCTCAACTACGTGGAAACTGAACAACCTGCTCCTGAATGACTACTGGGTACATAACGAAATGAAGGCAGAAATAAAGATGTTCTTTGAAACCAATGAGAACCAAGACACAACATACCAGAATCTCTGGGATGCATTCAAAGCAGTGTGTAGAGGGAAATTTATAGCACTAAATGCCCACAAGAGAAAGCAGGAAAGATCCAAAATTGACACCCTAACTTCACAATTAAAAGAATTAGAAAAGCAAGAGCAAACACATTCAAAAGCTAGCAGAAGGCAAGAAATAACTAAAATCAGAGCAGAACTGAAGGAAATAGAGACACAAAAAACCCTTCAAAAAATTAATGAATCCAGGAGATGGTTTTTTGAAAGGATCAACAAAATTGATAGACCGCTAGCAAGATTAATAAAGAAAAAAAGAGAGAAGAATCAAATAGATGCAATAAAAAATGATAAAGGGGATATCACCACCGATCCCACAGAAATACAAACTACCATCAGAGAATATTACAAACACCTCTATGCAAATAAACTAGAAAATCTAGAAGAAATGGATAAATTCCTCAACACATACACCCTCCCAAGACTAAACCAGGAAGAAGTTGAATCTCTGAATAGACCAATAACAGGAGCTGAAATTGTGGCAATAATCAATAGCTTACCAACCAAAAAAAGTCCAGGTCCAGATGGATTCACAGCCGAATTCTACCAGAGGTACAAGGAGGAGCTGGTACCATTCCTTCTGAAACTATTCCAATCAATAGAAAAAGAGGGAATCCTCCCTAACTCATTTTATGAGGCCAGCATCATCCTGATACCAAAGCCTGGCAGAGACACAACAAAAAAAGAGAATTTTAGACCAATATCCTTGATGAACATTGATGCAAAAATCCTCAATAAAATACTGGCAAACAGAATCCAGCAGCACATCAAAAAGCTTATCCACCATGATCAAGTGGGCTTCATCCCTGGGATGCAAGGCTGGTTCAATATACGCAAATCAATAAATGTAATCCAGCATATAAACAGAACCAAAGACAAAAACCACATGATTATCTCAATAGATGCAGAAAAGGCCTTTGACAAAATTCAACAACCCTTCATGCTAAAAACTCTCAATAAATTAGGAATTGATGGGACGTATCTCAAAATAATAAGAGCTATTTATGACAAACCCACAGCCAATATCATACTGAATGGGCAAAAACTGGAAGCATTCCCTTTGAAAACTGGCACAAGACAGGGATGCCCTCTCTCACCACTTCTATTCAACATAGTGTTGGAAGTTCTGGCCAGGGCAATTAGGCAGGAGAAGGAAATCAAGGGTATTCAATTAGGAAAAGAGGAAGTCAAATTGTCCCTGTTTGCAGATGACATGATAGTATATCTAGAAAACCCCATTGTCTCAGCCCAAAATCTCCTTAAGCTGATAAGCAACTTCAGCAAAGTCTCAGGATACAAAATCAATGTGCAAAAATCACAAGCATTCTTATACATCAATAACAGACAAACAGAGAGCCAAATCATGAGTGAACTCCCATTCACAATTGCTTCAAAGAGAATAAAATACCTAGGAATCCAACTTACAAGGGATGTGAAAGACCTCTTCAAGGAGAACTATAAACCACTGCTCAAGGAAATAAAAGAGGATACAAACAAATGGAAGAACATTCCATGCTCATGGGTAGGAAGAATCAATATCATGAAAATGGCCATCCTTCCCAAGGTAATTTACAGATTCAATGCCATCCCCATCAAGCTACCAATGACTTTCTTCACAGAATTGGAAAAAACTACTTTAAAGTTCATATGGAACCAAAAAAGAGCCCGCATCGCCAAGTCAATCCTAAGCCAAAAGAACAAAGCTGGAGGCATCACACTACCTGACTTCAAACTATACTACAAGGCTACAGTAACCAAAACAGCATGGTACTGGTACCAAAACAGAGATATAGATCAATGGAACAGAACAGAGCCGTCAGAACTAATGCCACATTTCTACAAGTATCTGATCTTTGACAAACCTGACAAAAACAAGAAATGGGGAAAGGATTCCCTATTTAATAAATGGTGCTGGGAAAACTGGCTAGCCATATGTAGAAAGCTGAAACTGGATCCCTTCCTTACACCTTATACAAAAATCAATTCAAGATGGATTAAAGACTTAAATGTTAGACCTAAAACCATAAAAACCCTAGAGGAAAACCTAGGCATTACCATTCAGGACATAGGCATGGGCAAGGACTTCATGTCTAAAACACCAAAAGCAATGGCAACAAAAGCCAAAATTGACAAATGGGATCTAATTAAACTCAAGAGCTTCTGCACAGCAAAAGAAACTACCATCAGAGTGAACAGGCAACCTACAAAATGGGAGAAAATTTTCGCAACCTACTCATCTGACAAAGGGCTAATATCCAGAATCTACAATGAACTCCAACAAATTTACAAGAAAAAAACAAACAACCCCATCAAAAAGTGGGCAAAGGACATGAACAGACACTTCTCAAAAGAAGACATTTATGCAGCCAAAAAACACATGAAAAAATGCTCACCATCACTGGCCATCAGAGAAATGCAAATCAAAACCACAATGAGATACCATCTCACACCAGTTAGAATGGCAATCATTAAAAAGTCAGGAAACAACAGGTGCTGGAGAGGATGTGGAGAAATAGGAACACTTTTACACTGTTGGTGGGACTGTAAACTAGTTCAACCCTTGTGGAAGTCAGTGTGGCGATTCCTCAGGGATCTAGAACTAGAAATTCCATTCGACCCAGCCATCCCATTGCTGGGTATATACCCAAAGGACTATAAATCATGCTGCTATAAAGACACATGCACACGTATGTTTATTGCGGCATTATTCACAATAGCAAAGACTTGGAACCAACCCAAATGTCCAACAATGATAGACTGGATTAAGAAAATGTGGCACATATACACCATGGAATACTATGCAGCCATAAAAAATGATGAGTTCACATCCTTTGTGGGGACATGGATGAAATTGGAAATCATCATTCTCAGTAAACTATCGCAAGAACAAAAAACCAAACACCGCATATTCTCACTCATAGGTGGGAATTGAACAATGAGAACACATGGACACAGGAAGGGGAACATCACACTCTGGGGACTGTTGTGGGGTGGGGGGAGAGGGGAGGGATAGCATTGGGAGATATACCTAATGCTAGATGACGAGTTGGTGGGTGCAGCTCACCAGCATGGCACATGTATACATATGTAACTTACCTGCACATTGCGCACATGTACCATAAAACCTAAAGTATAATAATAATAATAATAAAAGAAAGAAAAAAAAAAAAGTTAGAAATTAATAATATAAAGCTCATGAAAAGTTATCCAACATTCAGTTACTTATGTGTATATATCAACGTTGAAATAGCATGTGATGCATCCTGCTATGATCATCACCAGGATTTTAATCAAATATTTTAAAAATATGTCATCTTATTGGTCTAATACAAAATTATAATATAAATTATGATATTAATAAAAATACGTTTAACTCAAAAAAAAAAAAAAAAAAAAAAAAAAAAAAATAAAGGCTGAGGCAGGGGAAGAGAGTCATGTCACTTAGGTCATGGGCTTAGAAACATGTCCCAATGTCCCCAGTAGGCAGAACTCAGGCAGAAGAGGAGAGCAGTGTCTCATTGGTGCTTCTTTAGGTATATGTCTCAATCTAACACATGGGCAGAAACCAGGCAGAAGAGCCATATAACCTGGGTGCTGGGTCCTAAGGTATGCTGCAAGTCCCCATTTGTTCAGAACCAAGGTGAAAGGGTTACATCACCTTGGGGCAGGTTTCACTTTCATGTCACAATGCTCTATGTGTGTGAGGCCAAAGCATTCAGTCCCATCAACTAGTTTATTAGCCCAAGAGATAGGTCACAAAGTCCTCTGTGAAGCATAGTCTTGGCAAAGGAGTATCATCACCTGTGTGTCTGGCCTAGAAATATGTCATTTTCCAGGTTGTCAGGGCCCAAGCAGGAGAGCCGCTTAACCTAGGTGACAGGTGCAGAGATATGTCACAATGCCCTACTTTGGGCATGGCACTGGCAGAAAGTACCCACAGCTGTATGCCTGGCTTCACAATATGTCACCATCCTTCCTTTATGCAGGGCCCATTCCAGAGATTAGAGTTTCATCACCTATGAGGTGCACGCAAAAATATGTTCACAATAATTTCGGTTGGCACGGCAGAGACAAGAAGGTGAACATCAACTGGATGCTAGATCTAGTGATATGTGCAATACTTACTGAGAGAAGGGCCCAGGCAGGAGAGTCACATATCCTCGAGGTTGGCCTAGGTAGATAGCACAATCCCGTATATGGGCTGGAACAGGCCTGGAGGGTCAAATTACACTGGTGCTTGGCAAAGATTTATATCACAATCACACTGTCAGAAAATTCAAAAGATGTGATTTACAAAACCATGCATGTCCTGCTTCCATGTGTGACAGTTGCCTTCATCCATGAGAGATGATGACAGTCCTTACTGACAGGTGGATGTGCATACAAGATGCACAATGTCATATGAGTTGAACCCTGCTTTGACTCTTTCTGTATAAACCAAAGGCTCTGTAAAATATGTGTGAGTGTTGTAATCTTTTGTGATGTTTGTACAAGAAAGTGATTCAGGACATCATGCATGTCCCTAAACTGAATTTTAAGAGTAAAAATATCCTCTATTGGATGAGTTCACATATAAGAGTCATTATTATTCCTGCTAGCCCTCCCTAGGTATTTGTTACAATTTGCTCTGTGGTTATGAATCAGGCCTAACAGCCACATCACCTAAATGCTGGCCCAGAAATATTCCAGTATTCTTTTTGCAGGAAGAGTCCTGTCCAAAATATCACATAACTTGTGTGCTAAATCCAACTCTGTTACACAATGTTCATTTTGGGCTGTGTCTAGGCAGGAGAGGAAAGTCATCTGACCTAAAAGCTGGGCTCAAGCATGTGTCAAAATGCCTCTCAACAGGAGAGTTTCTCCAAAAAAGAGAGTCATGTCATTTGAATGCAGTGTTTAGAAAAGCTACAATTACTATAGGAAGCAGGGTACAGGTCAAAGAGGAGAGTCATATACCCTATATAATGGGTCCAGAAATATGTGGCTATTTTGCCTGAGGACACTTTTTAGATAGCACAGTCAAATCACCAAGGTGCTTGGTGCAGATATTTGTCAAACTTTCTTTTGTAGGCTATATCTAGGCAGAATTATTAAATCACTCAGGAACTGAACTACAATATATGTCACAATTACACTTGTGGAAAGGCTTAGGTATAAGACTCAACTGTGGGCTTTGTAAATGTGGGATGGTGGCAACTTTTAATTCCACCTGGGTGTCTAATCGAGAGTCCCAATTTGAACTTTTTGCTGGCCCCTGCTATGAAAATTTCTACCACAAAAGAGTTTATAAAATGTAAGTTAGTTGTGTAAGTTTCTGTGATCTTGGTACAGATATGCAACACAGGACCCTATCTATTGCCCGAAGCCTAACAATGAAAGGCAAATGTTTTCTATTGGCTGAATCCAAATATAAGTTTGATCATCATTGCTGTGAACTTAAACTGGGTATATGTTATAATCACGTATGTGGGCAAAACACTGTGCAGAAGTGTAACATCACTCAGATGCTGTGCCCGGCAATATGTCACAATGTCTTCTGTATGCAGGGTGTAGGAAATTGGGTCACATTAACTGGGTGCTGGACCCAGAAATATGACACAATTTCATATGTGTAAAAAACCCAGCCCAGTTATGAGAGCCAAAACACCTACATAATGGGCCAAATATATGCCAAAATACATTCGGTATCAGCAGCACAGGCAGGAGTATCACATCTTAAGGGTGCTGGGCCCAGCAATATGCAATATGCCATAATTATCTCTTTATGCAGATCCCATGCAGAAGAGTAACATGATCTGCAGGCTGGGCAGTAATATGTGTCAAATTTCTTTTTTTCTAGGCAGGGTTAAGGAGAAATAGGAGAGTCACATATCCTGAATCCTGGGCTCAGCGACTTGACAAAATCCTCCTATTATGAAGGGCCAGGAAGAAAAAGAGAGTCACATCACTTAGGTCATGGTCTCAGAGATATGTCCTAATATTCCAACCAGGCAGAGCTCAGGCAGATGAGGACAGCCATATCACCTATGTGCTTCCATCAAAATATGTCACAATTTAACATGTGGACAGAAACTATGCAGAAGAGCCACATCACTTGGGTGCTGGGTCCTGTGATATGTCAAAAATTGCTCTTAACACAGCACCTAGCCAAGAGAGATACATCATACTAGGTGAAGGTTCTCTGCTTATGATGCAATGCTTCATCTGGTTAGGACCCAGGGAGAGAGTCACTTCATTTAGGTGACAGGCCCAGAGATATATCATAAGGTGCTGTGTGAAGCATAGCCCTGGAAAAGGGTACCATCGCCTGTGTGCCTGGCCTAGAAGAGTGTCACTTTCAAGGTTGGAAGGACCCTAGCAGGAGAGCCACATAATGTAGGCGATAGACCCAGAGATATGTCACATTGCCCACCTCCAGGCATCCACAGGATAAGGAGGACCCTTGCCTGTGCACCGGTCCTTGCATTATGTCACTATCATTCTGTTGTGCAGTGCCCATTCCAGAGAGGAGACTCACATCAACTATGAGGTAAACACAGAAATATGTCACAAAAATTTTTGTGGGTAGTGTGCAAGTAAGGATGTAACATTACCTGGGAGCTAGATCCAGTGATATGTCACAATCTTTACTGAGAGATAGAACAAGGCAGGAAAGTCATGTCAACTTGAGGTTGGCTTAGGTAGATTTCATGACCCCACCTATGAGCTGGAACAAGTCCAGAGCATCAAATTACACAAGTGCTTGGTGAAAATTTATATCATACTCACACTGTCAGAAAATTCGAAAGATGAGATTTACCATCTTACCATACATGCCAGGTTTCATGTGTGACAGTTACCTTTATGCATGTGAGATAATGAGTTCTTACTTTCAGCTTTAACTGGGTGTGCAAACAAGACTCACGATTTCATCTGTGTGCTGAGCCCTGCTTTGACTTTGTGTGTATAACCCAAAGACTTTGTAAAATATGTATGACTGCTGTAATATTTTGTGACCTTTGTACAAGAAGGAGATCCAGGACATCACGCATGTCCCTAAAGTGAGTTACAAGATGCAAAATATCCTCTATTGTCTGAGTCTACATATGAGAGTCATTATCATGGCTGTGAGCCATGCATAGGTATATGTTACAATTCACTCTGTGGTTAAGAAGGAGGCCTAACAGCCCTATCACATAAATGCTGGGTCAGAAATATTCTAATATTCTTTTTGTAGTCAGGGCCCTCTAAGAAATATCACATAACTTATGTGCTATGTCCAGCTCTGTGGCTCCATATCCCTTGTGGACAGTGTCTAGGCAGGAGAGGAGAGAAATATCACATAAATGATGGGCCCAAAATTTTGTCAAAATGCTTCCTGTTGACAGGTCCCATGCAAGAGTGTCATATCATTTGGATGCAGGGATTATAAATACTACAATCACTAAAAGAAGAAGGGTACAGGCAGGAGAGAAGAGTCATGTAACCTAGATGAAGGATACAGAAGTATGTTACAATATCCCCTGAGGACATTTTAAGATACGTCAGTCAGATCACCAAGGTGCTTGACCGATGTATCTGTCAAAATCTCATTTGCTATACCTAGGCAGAATTATTAAATCACTCAGGAGTTGAGCAAAGGTACTTGTCACAATTACACTTGTGAAAAGGCTTAAGTCTAAGAGTCACCATCCTGCACAACTCGTAGGCTCCAGTCATATGAGTTGTTACTAGGCTTTTGTTCTGGTCTCTGGTATATGGCAGAATATCACCTGTGGCCAGAGAGAACACAAGAAAGCCCCATCACCTATGTGGGTCTGGGCCACTGAGACATCACAATTCACCTTGTGGGCAGGAACATGGTGGAAGAGTCACATCACCTGGATTTCAGTGACATATCAAAACCCCCTCTCTGGGCAGCACTTTGGCAAGACAGGAGGCTCACTTCACCAAGGCAATTGGCCTAGATGTATGTCACAATGTCTATCCTGTGCAGTAACCAAATCGTAGAGTGGCCTCACATAGGTGTTGGTCCCAGGAAATATGTCACAATCTCCCTGAGGTCTGAGCCAAGGCAAAAGTGAAGAAACATCACCTAGGTACTGAGCCAAGTGATGTGGTCAATGCTTCCTGTTGGCAGAACCCAAAAAGAAAAATCACATCACCTGAATGCAGTACCCAGTTCTTAGTCACAATGCCCTGTAAGTGCATGGCCAAGGAAGTAGAAGGGAGTCACATCACTTATATGATGGACCTAGATATATAACAAAATTCCTTTTGTAGAAAGGTTTCAGGCAGATAACTCACATCATCTGGTTGATGGTCCCAGTGACATATGTAAAATTTCCGTTTGAAGGCAGAGCCGCGATGGATGTTATCTATTGCTTAGGTGCTTGCTCCACATATGGCACAATTACTTCCATGATCTGGGCCCAGAAAATGACTCAAATTATTCATTTGCTGGACAAAGTGATTTGTCCCAATGACACTCTCATATATGTTTGGAAATAAGTTTCACATCCCACACAAGTCCTGGTTTTGTGTATGTGAGTCAATTCTTTCTATAAGTTGGGTCAAAATGGAGGAGTCAAAATCTCAACAACGGACAAGATTCATGTATAAGAGCCACAATCCCCCTTGTACATTGTGGTCCAGGAGGGGAGTCATGGCACCACAGGTGTGCTGAATCCTGGTTCAAATGTTAACCACCTGTGGATCAGGTCCCTGTATGTGCGTAATTATTTCAAACATACACTGCTTTTAATGTGTGAGATTTAGTACCTCATTCCTAGACCCTGCTTATATGTGAGAATTACAATCATTTCAGCTAAAAGAGTCACATTCTTACCTGGTTGCTGGTCTCTGTTATGACACTCTTTGCACCATTAATGCTTTATATGATATACCTGATTATTATAATCCTTCATGACTTTTATACAAGTGAAAAACACAGGGCTTTACCCATGGCCATGAGACTGGCTATGAGAGTCAAAATATTCCTACTGGCTCGGTCCAGGTATGAGAGTTATTTTTGTCCATGCGTGCTTAATCCAGGTATAGGTCAAAATTTCACCTGTAAGCAGGGACAAGGAAAGGGAGTCAACTCAGCTCGACACTGAACCATTGATACAGCATAATCTCATTTGTATGCTGGACCTAGTCAGAAGAGTCACTTCACCTGGTTACAGTTTCAAATAATATGCCACGAAGCCCACCATAGAAAGGGAAGAAAAGAGAGGAGAGTCACTCCACCTATGCATGTGCTGGACTCTGCAACATGTAATAACCCTCTCTCTTGGTAGAGTCTAGAATGTGAAGGAGAGTCACATCATGTAGGTTTTTCAATCAGCGGTATGTCACAATTTGTTTGCTGAGCAAGGTTCAGGCAGGAGATGAGAGTCACACTACCTAGATGTGAAGCCAAACAATATTTCACAATGTCTTCTGGGTGCAGGACACTGTCAGAAGAGACCAATCATCTAGCTTATAGACCCATAGATATGTGATAGTATCCCCTTTTGGCAGGGTCCAGACAGAAGAGTCCCATTATTATGATTCTAACACAGTGATATGTCACAATCCACCCAAGGAAAGGAATTTAAGCCAAATAGTCTCAACACCTAAGCACTAGGCCTATTAATAGGCCAAATCTTCTTGTCTTTGAGAGTGACACTATAAACTCTGAGCTGGGTGTGTATATGAGAGTAACAATTTCACTAATATCCTGGGCTGTTGCATGACTCTCATCAATATTCAAAAGCTTTATACATCATGCATGAGAATTTCAAACCACTCTAAGGCCTTCATGTTTATATGGACTCATGACCTTACATATTCCCCTAAACCCTGGTGTAATAGTGGGCATCTCTTCTATAGGCTGGGTTAGAAATGAGACTCATTTTTATGCCTGTGAGCTGGATCTAGAAATAAGTCACAATCCCACCTGTGGCCAGACCTACATACCAAGGTCACAATTCCAACTTTGTACGGCATTCAATTGTAAAACTCATGTTCTTAACAGTGACCTTTGGACATGTAGAATGATGACAACACTTGCTTTTACCTGGGTGTGTAATCAAGAATCTCAAACTGAACTCTTCACTGGTCCCTATCAGCAAACTCTCTATACCACCAAAGAAGTTCATACATGATGAGTTAGCGTTGTAAAGCTCTGTGAGCTTGGTACAAATATGCAACTCAGATTTTACGTATTGTCTGAAGCCTAGCAATGAAAGGTAAAGTATCTCCTATTGGCTGAATCTCAATATAAATTTGACCATCATGCCTGTGAACTGAAGTCATAGTCCCATTTGTGGGCAGAAAAAGAAGGCCAGAGGGTAACATCACTTAAGTGCTGTGCCAAGCAACATGCCACAATGCCCTCTCTAGGTAGTGTATAGGAATTAGAGTCATGTTAACTGAGTTCTGGACTCAGCAATATGAAGCAATCCATTATGTGGAAAAAAACCAAAAAACAAAACAAATAAAAAAAAAGAACCAGCAAAAAGATGAGGGCCAAAACACCTACATAATGGGCCCAGGATCTGTGAAAATACCTTCTCTGGCTCCAGCAAAGTCATGAGTTTTATATTTTCAGGGTACTGGGCCCAGCAGTATGTTATAACATTCTCTACATACAGGACCCATGTAAAAGCGTAACATTATCTGGGTGCTGGGCCCTGCAATAGGCCAAAATTTCTGTTTGTGGGCATGATTTGAGAAAAAAAAAAGAGGTGAATCAAATAACCTGATTGCTAGGCTGAACAATATTTCACAATCTCTCCATTGTAAAGACCCAGCAGAAAAAGAGAGTCACTCCCCTCAGTTCATGGGCTCAGAGATATAGCCCAGTGTCCCCAGTAAACAGGGCCCAGGCAGAAAGGGAGAGTCATATCACCTAAATGCTGCCCTAGTTATATGCCAAAATCTTACGTATGGGCAGAAACCAGACTGAAAATCCACATCACCTGGGTACAACTGCAAGTAATATGTCACCATCCACAGTGTAGACAGGTTTCTTATAAAAACAGATAATGACACCACGTGGGTGCTCTGCTCACCAATATGTAATAATTCCCTCTCCTGACAGAGTCCAGGAAAAAAAGGGGACTTCCATCACCTAGGCTTTGCACTTGATGGTATATAACAGTTTTTCAGTGAGGAGGATCCAGGCAGGAGGGATGAGTCAAATTACCTAGACTCTAAATCTAGCAATGTGTCACAGTGTCTCCCCTGGGCAAGGTACTGGCAGGAGGGACATATTACATAGCCAATAGGCCTGGAGATATGGGAAAATATCCTCTGTTTGCAGGGCCCTGGAAGAAGAGTCACATTATTTTGATTCTGACCCAGTGATATGTAACAACGCCCTAATGGAATGAAATTTAAACTAAAGGTTCTCAACACCAGGTACTAGTGCAAGAAATATGACAAAATCTCCTCATCTTTAAGGGTGACACCATTAAATGTTAGCTATCTGTGTATAAGAGAGTCACAATCTCATGTGTGTGCTTGCCATTGTATGACACTCTCTATAATACCTGAGAACATTATACAATATACATGAGAGTTGCAATCTTCTCTGAGGCCTACAGGCATTTACAGAATTATGATTATACATATTGCCCTAAACCCAGGTATGACAGTCAGCATCTCTCCTATAGGCTGGTGTTAAGGAAGAGATCATTATCATGACTGAGAGCTGGCTCCAAAAATGAGTCGCCATCCCACCTGTGACCATATTCATTTATGAAAGTCACAATTCCATCTTTGTGGTGTATTCACTTGTTAGACTCAGGATCTGAACAATGGGCTTTGTAAATGTAGGATGGTAAAAAACTTACTTTCACCTGAGTGTGTAGTCAAGAATCATAATCTTAACTGTTTGCCGAGCACTGTTAAGAAACACTTTGTATCACCCAGGAAGTTTTTATTACATGAGTTAGTGTTGTAAACTACTGTGAGCTTTGTAGAAACATGCAATGAATAACCTGACTCTTTGACCTAAACCCAGTGGTGAAAGGAAAAATATCTCCTGTTGGCTGAATCCCAACATAAGCTTGATCATCATACCTTTGGACTGAAGCAAGGTATTTGTCATAATCCCATTTGTTAGCAACCTATGCAGAATGTTAACATGACTTAGGTTCTTTGTCAAGCAATATGTCATGATGCCCTCTGTAAGCAGCGCCTAGGAAAGAGGGCCACATTAACTTCAGGCTGGAGTCAGCAATATAATACAACCACACATGGAAGAAACTCAGCAAAGTGGTAAGAGCTAAAACACCTAGAAAATGGGCCAAAGATATGTCAAAATACCTTCTGTGGTCCCGGCACAAGCAGGAGAGTCACATCATTAGGGTTCTAGGCCAAGAAATATGCCACAATTTCCTCTTTATGCACAACCTAGGCAGAAGAGCAACTTCATCCGGGTACTAGGCCCTGAAATACGGCAAAAGATCTGTTCATGGGCATTGTTCAGTTACAAGACGAGAGTCACATTACCTAAGTTCTGAGCTCATCAATATGTCATAATCTTACCATTGTAAAGCCCTAGACAAAAATAGAGTCACATCACTTAGGTCACAGGCTTAGAAATATGGCCCAATATTACCAGTAGGCTGGGTTCAGACAGAAGAAGAGCCATATTACCTAGATGCTTCTTTAGCTATATGTCACAATTTAATATGTGGGCAAAAACCAGGTTGAAGGGCCACATCGCGTGGTCCTCTGTACTGAGATATTCACAAGTCCCCCTAAAAAAGGACCCAGGCAAGAGGGTTACATCAACTAAGTGCAGATTCCATGCTTATATCTCAATACTTCATGTGGGCAGGACCAAGCAGGAAGTCACATCACCTTTGTGATAGGCCCAGAGATAGATGACAAAGCATTTTTGAAAGCATGGCCCTGGCAGAAGAGTTCCATCACCTTTGTGCCTGGCCTAGCAGTATGTCACTATTCAACTGGGCAAGTTTCAAGCAGAAGAGCCATATCACCTACATGATAGGTCCTGTGATATGTCAAATGCCATTTTTTGGGCATAGCCCTGACAAAAGAGCATTATCACTTGTGTGCCTGGCCTAGAAATGTGTCACTAATTTTCCCTGTGTTCAGGGCCCTTTCCAGAGAGGAGAGTGACATCTTCTAACTGATGGACACTGTAATATGTCACAATGATGTCTGCGAGCATGGCACAAGCAAGAATGTAATGTCACCTGTGTGCTGGATCCAATGATGTTATAATTCTGAGTGGAGGGCCCAGGCAAAAGAGTCACATCACTTCAAGGCTGGCTTAGGTAGATATCAAAATCCCATAGGTAGGCTGGAACCAGTCTGAAGGGTGAACTCACACAGGTGCTTGGCAAAGATTTATATCACAGTCATGATGGAATAAAATTCTAGGGCTTAGATTTACAATATCACACATGTTCTACTTTTATGTAGGACAGTTGCCTTCATCATCTGTAATGGTGAAAACCGTTACTGTCAGCTGAATGTGCATATGAGAATCCCAGTTTTCTCCATGTGCTAGGCCCTGTTATGATTCTCTCTATACAACACAAAGATGCTATAAAATACACGTGAATGTTGTAATCTTCTGTGACCTTTTTACCAGAAGGAGATCCTGGATATCACTTATCTCCCTAAGCCTAGTTATAAGAGTCAAAATATTTCCTATTGACTGGGTTCACATATGAGAGTCCTTATCATGCATTTTAGATGTGTCTACATATATGGCACCATCTCATCTGTGGCAGTTAAACAGGCAGAAAACCACATCACCTATATCCTAAGCCAGAAATACTCCAATTTTTTTGTAGAGAGGGCCCTAACAGAAATGTCACAAAACTTGGGTGCTAGGCTCAGCTCTATGGCATAATGCCCTTTGTGGAGTGTGTCCAGGAAGTAGAGGAGAGTCATATCACCTAAATGATGGGCCCAGAGAGATATCACAAAGCCTCCCCTTTAAAAAGCCCAGACAAGAGACTCATGTCATTTGGGTGCAGTGCTTAGAAATGCTACTCTTCACTGGAAGCAGGGTTCATGCAGAAGAGGAGAGTCATGTAACCTAGACAGCGGCTGCAGAGATATGTTATGATCACTTCTGAGAACTTGTTAGGACACGAGAGTAAAATCACAAAGGTTCTTGGCAAGGGTATAGGTCCAAATGTCATCTCTGGGCTATAACAATGCAGGATTATTAAATCACTCAGGAGCTGGGCAAAGGCGTATGTCACAAGAGTACCTGTGAAAAGGGGCAGGGATGAGAGTAATGATCCTGCACATGTCCTGGCCATGGGGAAAAGCATCATCATTAGGCTCTTTATCTGGTCTCAGGTAAATGGAACAATATACCTGTGGGCAGAGAGAAAAAGGAAAGTTCCATCACCTTAGTGGATGCTGGTCCAGTGAAACTTCTCAATTGTCCTTGTGGCTAGGACTCTGATAGAAGAGTCACATCATCTGGATGCTGTTTTCAGTGACATATAAAATGCCCCCTGTGAGCAGAACTTAGGCAGGAGAGAAGACAAACTCCACTTAGGCAATTGGCCTGAATATACATCACAACGGCCCCTATGTGTAGGATCAAGGCAGGGGAGTAACCTTGCTTTGGTGCTAGGTTCAGCAATATGTTACAGTCTCTCTGGCAGTCAGGGCACAGGCAAGAGGAAAGAAACATCACCTAGTTGCTGAGCCAAGTAATATGTTACAAAGCTTCCTATTGGGAGAAATTTCATCCCCCAAAAAAGTCACATCACCTGGGTGCAGTACCTAGTTATGTGTCACAATCCACTAGAAGTGCAGGGCCAAGACAGTAGAAGGAAGTCATATCACTTAAGTAATCAACTTAAATAAAAACCACAGTGCTCTCTGTAGGCAGGCTTCAGGCCAAGATTTCACATCAGCCAAGTGCTGGTCTCAGTGATATGTAAAAGTACCCTATGTTTCATTGCCAAAAAAGATGTTACTTATTGCTTAGGTGCTTGGTGCACGTAAGTCACAATTTCAACTGTGCTCTGGGCCTGGAAAGGAGAGTCAAAACACTCAGATTCTGTGCAAAGTTATACTTCTCAATTACACACTCAAAAATGTTCAGAAATAAGTTTCACAGTCCCACACAAGTCCTGGCTTTGGGTATGAGAGTCAACACCTCCTATAAGTTGGGTTGAAGTACAGGTGTCACAATCTCAAAAATAGGAAAGATCCATATGTAAGAGCCTCAATCCCACTTGAAGATTGTGTTCCAGTAGGAAAGTCAAAGTACCACAGGTTGGCTAAATCATAGTTCAAACATCACCAAACCACCTATGGATCAGATTCATGTATGAGAGTAACAATTTCAAGCTTCAACTGCTTATGTGTGTGAGATTTACTATCTCATTTGTAGGCTCTGTACATGTGTGAAAATGAAAATCGTGTCAGTTGTGTATGCATCCAAGAGTCACAATAGAACCTGGTTGCCGGTACCTGTTATGAAACTCTTGCCTGAATAGTATAATTTCCTGTGAATTATTACAGGTGTGAGATCTAGGACATTACTCATGGCCTTAAGACTGCCTGTGAAAGTCAAATATCTCCCACTGGCTAGGTCTAGGTATGAAAGTTATTATTGTGCATATGAGCTGAATCCAGGTATACATCGCAATTTCACCTTTGGACAGAGACAAGACAGAAGAGTTACATTATTTGGGTGCTGAGCAAGGGATATATTATAACTTCCTTTTCAGTCAGGACCCAGTCAGAACAGTCATATCACCTGGGTACAGTCTCAGATAATATTATCATGACAACTAAACACTGGGTTGAAAAATAGAGGATTGCCACACCCCTAGGTGCTGGGCTCAGCAACATATTATTATTTCCTCATTAGCAGAGTACAAGCCAAACTCATTGGCAGAGTCCAAGACAAAGAAGAGAGTCACATCACCTAGGTTTTGCACTCAGTGGTATGTCACAATTTCTTCAGTGGCCAGAATCCAGGCAGGAGTGGAGAGCCACATTACCTAGATACTATAGAGATATGTCCCAGAGTCCTCTGTGGCAGGGCACTGGCATGAGAGACACATCACCTAGCTGGTAGGTCCAGAGATATGTGATAATATCTCCTGTTGGCTGGGTTCAAGAAGAAGTCTCACGTTATTAGGATTCTGACCCAGGGATAATTCACAATGCACCTATCGGCAAGAATTTAAGCCAAAATTCTCAACACTTGGTTACCAGACCTAGTGATAAGACACACTCTCCTCATCTTTTAGGGTGACACCTTTAACTTTCAGCTAAGCTTGAATATTAGAGTCACAATCTCACATGTATGCTGGGCCGATGTATGACACTCTTTACATCCAAGGGCTTTATAAAACCTGCGTGAGGGTTGCAAACCTCTCAGCGACCTTCATGCTCATATGGATTCAAAATTTTACATATTGCCCTCAATTCAGATTTGATAGTCAGCATCTCTTTTATAGGTAGGGTTAAAGGAGAAGAGCCATTATTATCCCACCTCCAGACAGATCCACATATAAATTCACAGTTCCAAATTTGTGTCATATTCCACAGTCAGCATTGTGTATGTAGGAGGGTGATAACATTTAATTTTACTTGGGTGTGTAACCAATAGTCCAAATCTGAACTTTTCACTGGGCCCTGTTATGAAAGTTTTTACCACCAATGAATTTATACAATGTAAGTCAGTGTTGTAATCTTCTTTGGGCTTCGTAAAGATATGCAACCCAGGACTTACCTGTTGCCCTAAATCCAAGGATGAGAGGCATAATATATTCTATTTTCTGAATTCCAGTATAAACATGATCATCATGTATACGAACTGAATCGAGATACATGTCACAATCTCATTTGTATATTATAATAATAATAATAATAATAATAAACAGAAAGGTAACACCAGTTAGATGCTGTGCCAAGCAATATGACTCCGTGCCTTCTCTAAGCAGGGTATAGAAAATTGGGTCAAATTAACTGGGTGCTAGACCCAGCAATATGACATCATTTAATGTGACAAAAAGCCAGAAAAGTTATGAGAGCCAAAATACATACATAACGGACCCAAGATATGTCAATATACCTTCAGTGTCTCCAGCACAGACAGGAGAGTCACATCATAATGGTGCTGGGCACAGCAATAGGAAATATGCCATAATTTCCTCTTTTTACAGAAACCAGGCAGAAAAGTAACAATATCTGGGTCTTGGGCCCTGTAATAGGTCAAAATTCCTTTTAAGGGGGACATGGTTTGGGAAATAGAAAAGAGTCATATATCCTGAGAGCTCAGCTCAGCAATGTGTCAAAATCATCCTATTGTGAGGCCCAGGCAGAAATAGAGAGTCACATCACTTAGGCCATAAGCTCAGAGATATGTCCCAATGTCCCCAGTAGGCAGAGCTCAGGCAGGTGAGGAGAATTATATCAACTAGGTGCTTTTGTAGGAATATGTCACAGAGTAATGTGTGCACAGAAACCAGACAGAAGAGCCACATCACTGGGGGCTGGGTCCTGACATATGTCACAAGGCTAACTAAGGACAGCACCCAGGTAAAAGTGTTACATCACCTAGGTGCATGTTCTCTGCTCATGCCACAATGCTCCATGTCTGTAGGGCCCAATTTGGGAGTCACCTCACTGAGGTGATAGGCACAGGGATATGTCATAATAACCTCTAGGAAGCATAGCTCTGTCAAAGAGTAACGTCACCTATGAGTCTGTCCTAGAAATATATCATTCTCTAGGTTGGCAGTGCCCAAGCAGAAAAGCCATATAACATAGGTGATAGGCCCAGAGATATGTCACAATGCCTTTTTTGGGGACATATTTCTGGAAAAACAGTACCCTCACCTGTGTGCCTGGCCTTGCAATAAGTAACTATCCTTCCTTTGTCCAGGGCCCATTCCATAGAGGAGATTTACATAACCTATAGTTGGACACAGAAATATGTCATAATAATTATGATGGGCATGGCACACACAAAAATGTAACATCCCCTGCGTGTTAGATCAAGTGATATTTCACAATCCTTACTGAGAGAAGGGCCCAGGCACGAGAGTCACATCACCTCGAGATTGGCCTAGATAGATATCACAATCCCATAGATAGTCTGGAACAAGTCTGTAGAGTCAAATTACACAGGTGCTCAGCAAAGATCTATATCACAATCACATTGTCAGAAAATCCCACAGATGAGATTTATAATATGACACATGTCTTATCTTCATATGTGACAGCTGGTTTCATCCATGTGAGAAGATGACAGCTTTACTGTCAGCTAGGTGTTCCTCCAAGACTCAAAATTTCTCCTGTGTGCTGAGCCCTGCTTTCACTCTGTCTGTATAAACCAGACTTTGTAAAATATGTGTGACTGTTGTAATCATTTGTGACATATGCAGAAGGTGATCCAAGACATCACAAACATCTGTAAACTTATTTATAAGAGTCAAAATATCCTCTGTGGGCTGAGTCCACATATGAGAGTCAGTATTATTTCTGTGAGCTGTGCCTAGGTATACATATATATATATATATATACACATAAATATATCTGTTATATATATATACATATATATCTGTTTTATGTATATATACATATATATCTGTTTTATATATATATACACACATATATCTGTTATATATATATATCTGATATACATATATATCTGATATATATATCTGATATATATACCTGATATATATATATATCTGATATAAATATATATATATATATTCTCTGTTTATACCACAATACTCCATGTCTGTAGGGCCTAATTTAGGAGTCACTTCACTGAGGTGATAGGCACAGGGTTATGTCATAATAACCTCTATGAAGCATAGCTCTGTCAAAGAGTAACATCATCTGTGAGTCTGTCTCAGACTTTATGTATATATATAAAACACTCTCTGTGGGTATAAAGCAGGCAGAACAGCCACATCACCTAAATTCTTGGCCAGAAATATTCCAATATTCTCCTTGTAGGCAGGATCCTGTAGAAATGCCACATAACTTGTGTGCTAGATCCAGCTTGGTGCACAATGTCCTTTATTGGCAGCGTCCAAGCAGGAGAGGAGAGCTGCCATATCAGGTAAATGATGGAACACAAAATATATCATTATGCCTCCTCTTGACAGGGCCCAGGCAAGAGAGTCATATCATTTGGATGCAGTGTTTAGAAGTGATACAGTTACCAAAGAAAATCATGTACAGGCAGGAGAGAACAGTCATGTAACTTACGTGATGGAGCAGAAATATGTTACAATCACTCCTGTGGATAGTATTAAGATAACACAGTCAAATCATGAAGATGTTTATACCAAGGATTTGTCAAAATCTCATTTTGATGCTATCCCTATGCAGAATTATTAAATCATTAAATAGCTGGGCAAAGGTATATGTCACAGTTACACTTGTATATAGCTTTAAGAATAAGAGTCACTGTTCTGCACATGTCCTGGCTCCAGATGCATGTGTTGTTATTAGGCTTTTATTATGGTCTCTTGTATAAGGCACAACATTGGCAGTGGCCAGAGAGAAGACAAGGAAATCTCATCAGCTACATGGGTGTGGATTCAGTGAGAAGTCACAGTCTACTTTATGGACAAGACCCTGGCAGGAGAGTCAGATCACCTGGATGCTGGTATCAGTGAAATATCAAAACCTCTTCTCTGGGCAGGATTTTTGCAAGAGAGGAGACTCACTTCACCTGGGCAATTGGCCTAGCTATTTTTCACAATGCTTCTTATGTGCATTACCAAGGCTGGAGAGTGACCTCACAAGGGTCCTGGGACCCAGAAATATGTCACAATCTCCCTGTGGTCAGGGCCTAGGAAAATGCAAAGAAACATCACCTACATTCTGAGCTAAGTGATATGTTACAATGTTCCTGTTGGCAGAACCCAAAAAGGACAATGATCACCTGGATACAGTTTCTGCTTATGTGTCAAAAGGCACTGTAAGTGCTGGGCCAAGGCAGTAGAAGGAAGTCACATCAATTCATGGTGGATGTAGATATAAAACACGATTCTTCTTGTAGGCAGGTTTTAGGCAGATAATTCACATCACCTGGGTGATGGTCCCAGTGATATATGAAATTGCCCTTTGCAGGCAAGGCCAAAGAAGGTATTATACATTTCTTTGGTGCTTGTTCAACATATGGCACTATTTAATCTGTGTGCTGGGCCTAGAAAAGAGAGTCAGATTATTCATGTGCTGGACATGTTTACCTGTCCCAATCACACTCTCAGATATGTTTGGAAATAAGATTCACATGCCACACAACACCTGGTTTCCTGTACGAGTCAACTCTTTCTATAAGGTAGATGTTAGTAGAGGAGTCACAGTCTCAACAATGGTCAAGACTCATGTGTAGGAGCCCCAATCCCACCTGAAGATTGTGTTCCAGTAGGGAAGACATAACACCACAGGTGTGCTGAATCATGGTTCAAACTTTACCAAACCACCTGTGAATCAGATCTATGTATAAGAGTAATTATTTAAAATTTGACTGTTTTTTATGTGTGAGATTAATATCTCATTCCTAGGCCCTGTTCACTTGTGAGAATGATAATCATGTCAGCTAGGTGTGCATTTAAAAGTCCCATTCTCAGTTCATTTCTGGCCTCTCTTATGACAATCATTGTACAATTAAGGCTGTATATGATATACCTGAGTGTTATAATCCTTTGTGAACTTTATACAATTGAAAAACCCAGGACATAACCCATTGTCATGAGACTGGCTATGAGAGTCAATTATCTCTACTGGCTGGGTCCAGGTATGAGAGTTATTATTCTGCATGTGTGCTTAACCCAGATATATGTCAAAACTTGATCTGAGACCAGGGACAAGAAAGGAAAGTCACATTACCTGGGTGTTGAGCCATTTATACAGTATAGTATTATTTGAAGGCTGGGCATAGTCAGAAGTGTCAGCTTTATGCTGGTCCAGTGATACAATATAATCTTGGTGATGTGACAGCCTCAAAGATTATGTCACCAAGCACACTATTGACAGGAAAAAAAGAAAAACAGGAGTGTCACTCTACTCTACCTAAGTGCTGGGCTTTGCAAACTGTAATAATCTGCTGGCTTGGCAGAGTCTAGAGTATGAAGGAAAGCCACATCACATAGATTTTGCAATCAGCGGTATGTCACAACTTCCTTGGTGAGCTGGACCCAGGTAGGAGAGTAGAGTCACATGAACTAGATGTTCAGTTAATACTTTCCAATGTCCTCTGGGGGCAGGGAACATGCAGGAGAGAAAATTCCCCTACTTATAGCTCCAGAGATATGTGATAATATCCCCGGTTGGCAGGGTCCAGACAGAAGAGTCACATTATAATGATATGAACCCAGTGATACGTCACAATGCACTCATGGGAAAGAATTTATGCCAAAACGTCTCAATGGCTGGGTACATGGCCTAGTGATGTACCAAATTTTGTTGCCTTTGAGGGTGACACCATTAACTGTGAACTGGCTGTGTATACGAACATAACAATTTCATGTGTTTCCTGGGCTTTGATTGACACTCTATGACATTTGAAGGCTTTATACAGCATGCATGGGAGTTGCAAACCACTCTGAGGCCTACATGCTTGTATGGATTCTTGATCTTACATATTACCCTAAACTCAGGTATAATAGTCAACATCTCTTCTGTAGTCTGGGTTCAAGGATGAGACACTTTATTATGCCTGTAAGCTGGATCCAGAAATGAGTCACCATCCCACCTATGGCCAGATCCACATAGGAAGGTCACAATTCAGATTTTGTACTGTATTCACTTGTTAGACTCAAGACCTTAACAGTGAGGTTTGGACTTATGGAATAGTGACAATGTTTGCTTTTACTTGGTTGTGTAATCGAGAGTCCCAATCTGAATTTTTGCTAGTCCATGTCATGAAACTCTCTGTACTGCACACGTTTATACATTATGAGGTAGTGTTGTAAAGGTCTTTGAGTTTGGTACAAATATGCAACCCACAACCTCACCTATTGCCTAGTTCTAGTGATAAAAGGCAAAATATCTCCTTTGGCTGATTCCCAGTGTAATTTAGACCATCATGCCTGTGAACTGAAGTAAGGTATATGTCATAGTCCCATTTGTGGGCCAAAACTAGGCAGGGGTGTAACATCACTGTGCTGTGCCAAGCATCATGTCACAATGCCATCTCTAGGCAGTGTATAGGAATTAAAGTCTTATTAACTGGGTACTGGACCCAGCACCATGACACAATCCCATATGTAGAAAAAGAATGGGCAAAACATCAGAGCCAAGACACCTACAGAATTAGCTCAGTATATGCCAAAATGCCTTCTGCAGCTGCAGGAAAGCATGATAGTCACATTTTTAGTGTGCTATTATTATATATTATTATATGCCATAATTCTCAGTGTATGCAAAATCCGGGCAAAAGAGTAACCTTATATGTGTGCTGAGCCCTGCAATAAGTCAAAATTTCTGTTTGTTTGTATGGTTCAAGAGAAACGGGAGTCAATAAATCTGAGTGCTGGGCTCAGCAATATGTCACAATGCCCTCATTGCAAAGATCAGGCTGAAGAAGAGAGTCGCTTCACTTAGGTCTTGGGCTCACAGATAGATCCCACTCTCCCAGTAGGGCAGGGCATGGGCTGCTTTCCTAGTTGTATGTCACAATCTAACATGTGAGCAGAAATCAGGCTGAAGAGCCACATCACCTGGGTAGAGCATCAAGTAACATGTCACCATGCCCAACATAGACATATTTGATGAAAAATACAAATAAAAAAAGAATCACAACACCTGGGTGCTGGGCTCAGCAATATGTAGTAATTCCCTGTCTTGGAAGAGTCCAGGACAAATAGGAGAGTCATGTCACCTAGATTTTGCACTCAGTTGTATGTCACAATTTATTTGGTGGGTAGGTTCCAGGCAGGAGCATTACCTAGATGCTATATCTAGTGATATATCACAATGTCCCCTGTGGGCAATGCACTGGGAGGAGAGACATATCACCTAGCCAATAGGCTTGGAGGTGTGTGAAAATATCCCCTGTTTTAAAGGCCCTGGCAGAAGAGTCCCATTATCATTATTCTGACCCAGTGATATGTGACAATGCCCTTTTGGAAAGGAATTTAAACAAAAATGCCTCAACACTGGGGTATGATGCCAAGTGATATGACACAATCTCTTCACCTTTAAGGGTGAAACAATTAATGGTTAGCTAATTGTTTATACGACAGTCACAATCTCATGTGTGTGCTGACCCTTGTATGACATTCTCTGCAATATCTGGGAACATTATACAACACGCATGAGAACTGAAAATCTCTCTGAGGCCCACAAGCTTATATGAATTCACGATCTTACATATTGCCCTAAATCAAGGTATGACACTCAGCATCTCTCCTGTAGGCTGGCTTCAGAGATGAGACCATTTTTAAGTCTGTGACCTGGGACCAGATATGAGTCAGCATCCCACCTGTGACAAGATTAGCTTTTGAAAATCACAACTCCAACTTGGTCCTGTATTCACTTGTTAGACTCAGGACCTTAACAACGAGATTTGTAAATGTGAGAAGATAACAACTTTTACTTTCATTTGAATGTGTAGTGGAGACTCACTATCTCAACTTTTTGCTGGGATCTGTTATAAATATCTCTGTACCACACTGGAAGGTTTTATGATATGAATCAGTGTTGTAAATTTCTCTGAGCTTTATATAAATATGCAATGAAGGGACTAACTTATTGATCTAAACCTAGTGATGTGAGGCAAAATATCTCCTGTTGGCTGAATCCCAATATAAGCTTGATCATCATGCTTTTGAATGGAATCAAGGTATCTGTCATAATTCCGTTTGTGGGCAAAATCTAGGCAGAAGGTTAACATCACTTAGGTGCTGTGCCAGGCAATGTGTCACAATACTCTATCTAGGCAGGGCCTAGGAAAGAGGGTCACATTAACTGGGGGCTGGAACCAGCAATATGATACAACAACATGTGGAAGAATACCAGCAAAGTTATGGGAGCCAAAACACATACAGAAAGGGAAAAAGGTATATCAAAATACCTTCTGTGGCTCTGGCACAAGCAGGAGAGTCATGTCATTAGGGGACTGGGCCAAGCAACGTGCCCTAATTCCCTCTTTATGCGTGACCTAGGCAGAAGAGTAACATCATCCAGGTGTTGGGCCCTGAATTACAGCAAAAGTCTTGTTTGTGGGGGTTGTTCAGCAACCAGACAAGAGTTACCTTACCCAAGTGCTGGACTCATCAACATTTCACAATCTTCTTATTGTCAAAGCACAGAGAGAATAAGAGAGTCACATCACACAGGTTGTGTGCTCAGAGATACGGCCAAATGTCACCAGTAGGCAGGGATCAGGCAGAAAAAGAGAATCATATCATCTAGGTGCTTCTTTAGGTATATGTCACACTTTAATATGTGGGAAAAAACAAGGCTGAATACCATATCACGTGGTCCTGGGTCCTGAGATATTCATAAGCCCCCGTTAGAAAAGGACCCAGTCAAGAGAGTTACATCACATAAGTTCAGGTTCCACATACATATCACAATGCTCCATGTGGACAGGGCCAAGCAGGAAGTCACATCACCTAGGTGATAGGCATAGAGATATGTCACAAAGCTTTTCTTTTTTTTCTTTCTTTCTTTCCTTTTTTTTTTTTTCTGAGACAGAGTCTCACTCTGTTGCCCAGAGTGGAGTGCAGTGGCACCATCTGGGCTCACTGCAAGCTCTGGCTCCTGGGTTCACGCCATTCTCCCACCTCAGCCTCCCAAGTAGCTGGGACTTCAGGCACCTGCCGTGGCACCCAGCTAATTTTTTGTACTTTTAGTAGAGACGGGATTTCACTGTATTAGCCAGGATGGTCTTGATCTCCTGACCTCAAGATCCACCTGCCTCAGCCTCCCAAAGTGCTGAGATTATAGGCAAGAGCCAACACACACAGCCACAAAGCTTTTCTTAAAGCATGTCCCTGGCAAAACAGTACCATCACCTTTGTGTCTGGCCTAGCAATATGTCACTCTTCAAGTGGGCAGATCCCAAGCAGAAGAGCCATATTACCTGCATGATAGGCCCTTTGATATGTCAAAATGCCCTCTTTTCATGGCCCTGGCAAAAAAAAAAAAAAGTATCATCACCTGTGTGCCTGGCCTATGAATATGTGACTATCCTATCCTATGTGCAGTGCCCATTCCAGAGAGGACAGTTACATCTTTTAAATGATGGACACAGTAATATGTCACAATGATGTCTGTGTCATGGTGCAGTCCAGAATATAACATTACCTGGTTACTGCATCAAGTGACGTCAAAATTCTTACTGAGAGCAGGGCCCAGGGAGAAGAGTCAAACCACTTCAAGGTTGGCCCTGGGAGATCTCAAAATTTTATATGTAGGCTTGAATCAGAATGAAATCACAATGGTGCATGACAAAGATTTATATCACAGTCATGATGGAATAAAATTCTAGAAATTAGGTTTACAATACCACACATGTCCTATTTTCATGTAGAAGAGTTGCCTTCATCCATCTACGAAAGTGAAAGTTCTTGCTGTCAGCTGGGTTTGCGTATGAGACTGACAATTTTCTCTGTGTGCTAGGCCTTGTTATGGCATTCTTTATACAACAGAAGGGTGTAACAAAACATGTGTGAGTGTTGTAAACTTCTGTGACATTTTTACCAAGAAGAGATCATTGACATCTCTTATGTTCCTAAACCTAGTTATAAAAGTCAAAATGTCTCCTATTGGCTGGGTTCACATATGAGAGTCACTATCATGGCTGTTAGTTGTGCCTAGGTATATGCTACCATGCCCTCTGTGGTTATTAAATGGGCAGTAAAACCACATCACCTAAAACATGAGCCAAAAATGTTCCAATATTTTATTTGCAGGAAGGGCCATAACAGAAAAGCCACAAAATTTGGCCATAGGCACAGGTCGTTGGCATAATGTCCTTGCTGAAAAGTGTCCACACAGGAGAGGAGAGCCATATAACCTAAATGGTGGGCCCAGAGAAAGGTAACAATACCTCCTGCTGAAAGGGCCCAGGCAAGAAGGTCATGTCATTTAAATGCAGTGCTTAGAAATGCCACACTCTTCACTGGAAGCAGGGTTCAGGCAGGAGAGAAAAGTCAAATAACCTAGATGATGGGTCCAGAGATTTGTTAGGATCCCTCTGAGGACACTGTTAAGACAGGCAAGTCAAATCACCAAGGTTTTTGACCAATGTGTATATCAAACTGTTATCTCTAGGCTGTAAATAGGCAGGATTATTAAATCACTCAGCAACATGGCAAAGGTATATGCTACAACACCACCTCTGGAGAGGTTCAGGGATGAGAGTCACCATCCTGCAAATGTTCTGGCTCCAGGTACCAGAGTTGTTATTAGAATTTTTATCTTCTCTCAAGTATATGGCACAATGTCACCTGTGGGCAGGGAGAAGAAAGGAAAGTCACATCATCAGAGTCGGTGCTGGTCCAGTGAAATGTCACAATCCTTCTTGTGGGCAGGACTCTGGAAGAAGTTTCACATCACCTGGATGATGATTTCAGTGGTATATCTAAATTCCCCCTGTGGACAAAGCATAGGAAGGAGAGGAGAAAAACTGCTTCCTAGGCAACTAGCCTGGATATATGTCACAACTGTCCCTATGGGCAGGAAAATGCAAGAGAATGACTTCACCTTTGTGCTGAATTCAGCAATATGTTACAATCTCTCTGGTGGTCAGGGCTCAGGCAAGAGAGAAAAAAAAATCACCTAGGTGCTGAGTTAAGTGATATGTTACAAATCTTTCTATTGTCAGAACTCCACCCAAAAATGAGTCACATCACCTGGGTGCAGTATCCTGTTATGGGTCACTAGGCACCATAAGTGGAGGACCAAGGCAGTAGAAGGAAGTGACATCACTTACATGATAGAACTAGATAAAAGCCATAATGCTCTTTGTAGGTGTGTTTCACGTCAAGATTTTACATCAGCTGGGCGCTGGTCCCAGAGATGTGTAAAAGTGCCCTCCGTCGCATTGCCAGAAAGGTTTTATGCATTGCTTAGGTGTTTGGTGAACATATGTCACAATTTCAACTGTCCTCTGGGCCTAGATAAGAGATGCAAAACCCTCATAGGCTGGGCAAAGCCATATTTCTCAATCATACACTCAAAAATGTTCAAAAGTAAATTTCACAGTCCCACACTAGTTCTGCCTTCAGGTATGAGAGTTAATACCTCCTATCAGTTTGGTCAAAGTACAGGAGTCACCGTCTCAACAATGGGCAAGATCCACATATAACAGCCCCAAATCTGGCCAGGCACTATGGTTCATGCCTGTAATCCCAGCACTTGGGGAGGCTAAGGTGGGTGGATCACCTGAGGTCAGGGGTGGCCAACACGGTGAAACCCCACCCCTACTAAACATACAAAAAATTAGCCGGGCATGTTGGCAGGTGCCTGTAGTCTCAGGCACTCAGGAAGCTGAGGCAGAGGAATCACTTGAACCCAGGAAGCAGAGGTTGCAGTGAGCCGAGATGGCACCACTGCACACCAGTCTGGGCAATAAGAGCAAAACTCTGTCTCAAAACAACAACAACAACAACAACAACAAAATGTCCCAATCCCACTTGAAGATTGTGTTCCAGTAGGAGAGTCAAAGCACCATAGGTCTGCTGAGTCATGCTTCAAATGTCACCAAGCCACCTGTGGATCAGATTCATGTTTGAGAGTAACAAAAATTTCTACTGCTTATGTGTGTGAAATTTAATATCTGATTTGTAGGCTTTGTTCATGTGTGAGAGTGACAACTGCATCAGCTGGGTGTGTGTCCAAGATTCCCAACAGCCCCTGGTCGCTGGTGCCTCTTATGACATCTTTTGTACCACTCAGACTTTACGTGATATGACAGAGTAGCATACTTTTCTATGAATTCTTACAGACGTGAGATTGAGGAATTTAACCATGGCAGAAAGACTAAGGGAATCAAAATAAATTCCCTGGCTGGGTCTAGGCATGAGAGTTATTATTGTGCATATGAGCTGAATCCAGGTCTATGTCACAATTTCACCTTTGGGCAGAGACAAGAAAAGAGTCACATCATCTGCGTCCTGAATCAGGGAAACAGTATAATCTCCTTTTAGGCAGGACCCAATCATAAGAATCATATCACCTGGGTACAGTCTCAAATAATATGTCAATATGCCCACTGTATACAGGATTGAATAAATAGTGATAGTCACATCTCCTAGGTGCTGGGCTCAATAACATGTTATAATTCCCTCTTTTGGCAGAGTCCATAACTAAGGGGAGAGTCATATCACCTAGGTTTTGCACTCAGTGTTCTGCAACAATTTCTTCAATGGGAAGGATCCAGTCAGGAGGATAGAGACACATTACATAGATGCTATATCTAGCAATACGTCCAAATGTTCTCTGTGGGCAAGACATTGGCAGGAGAGACACATTCCTGAGCTGAAAGACACAGAGATGTTCAATAACATCCACTGTTTGCAGGGCTCAAGAGAAGAATTACATTATTATGATTCTGACTAAGTGATATGTAACAATGCATTCAAGAAAAGGAATTTGAGGCAAAAAGTATCAAAACCTGGGCACTAGGTCTAGTGATATGACACAATATCTTCATCTTTGAGGGTAAAAACTTTAAATTTTGGCTGACCATGTACATTAGTGTCACAATCTCATGTGTATGCTGGACCAATATATTACACTCTCTAAAATACCCGTGGGGTTTATGAAACCTGCGTGAGAATTGCAAATGTCTCTGAGGCCTACTTGCTCATAGGGACTCACAGTCATACATATCATCCTAAACCTAGGTTTGGCAGTCAACATCTCCCCTATAGGCAGGGTTAAGGAGGAAGACCAATTATTAAGCCTGTGAGCTGGGTCCAGAAATGAATCATCATTTTCCCTGTGGCCACATCCACATATAAAAGTCACAATTCATACTTTGTGCTGTATTCCCTTGTTAGACTCAAGATCTCAACAGTGGGCACTGTAAATGCGGAATGGTGACAACTTTTATTTTCAACTAGTTGTGTAAGTGAGAGTCATAATCAGAACTTTTTGCTGGGCCCTGTTATGAAACTCTCTACCAACAAAGAGTTTATACAATGTGAGTTACTCTTGAAAGATTCTATGAGCTTGGTACAAATATGCATTCCACGATTAAACCTATTGCACTAAGCCTGGTGATGAAAGGCAGAATATCTTTTATTGGGTGAATCCCAATATAAAGTTCATCATCATGTCTGTGAAGTGGACTTAAGTATATGTCATAATCCCTTTTGTGAGCAAAAGCTAGGCAAGAGGGTAATATTACTTAGGTGCCATGCCAGGCAATATGTGACAATGCCTTCTCTAGGCAGGGTATAGGAAATTTGGTCACATTGACTGAGTGCCGGACCCAGCAATAAGACACCATCCCACATGTGGAAAAAAAACCTAGCCAAGTGATGAGAGCCAAAGCACCTATCTAATGGGCACAAGATATATCAACATATTTGACTCCAGCACAGGCAGGGAGTCAAATTATAAAAATGCTGGGCCCAGCAATGTGCAATGTGCCATAATTTTCTTTTTGTTCAGTACCCAAGTAGAAGGGTAATATCACCTGGGTGCTGGACCCTGTAATAGGTCAAAATTCCTTTTTGTGGGCATCATTCGGGAAAAAGAGGAGAGTCACATATCGTGAGTGCTCTGTTCAACAATGAGTCAGTATCCTTATTTTGAAGGCCCAGGCAGAAAAAAATAGTCCCATCACTTCAGTCTTGGTCTCAGTCATGTGTTTCAATAGCCCCTTTAGGCATGGCACAGGCAGATTAGGAGAGTCATATCACCTAGGTGCTTCCCTAGGAATATGTCACAGGGTAACATGAGGACAGAAACTAGGCAGAAGAACCACATAACTTGGGTGCTGGGTCCTGAGATATGTCATGAGGCTCTCTTAGGACAGCACCTAGGCAAGAGGCTTACATCACCTCGGAGTAGGTTCTCTGCTTATGCCACACTGCTTCATAGGGGTAGGGCCCAAGGAGCAAGTCACTTCACCTAGGTAATGGGCCTAGAGATATGTGACAATGTCCTCTATAAAGTATGGCCCAGGCAAAAGAGTACCATCACCTGTGTGCTTGACCTAGAAATGTATCAGTCTCCAGTTTGGCAGGGCCCAAGCAGGAGAGCAGCATAACCTAGATGATAGGCTTGGAGCTATATCACAATGCCCTTTTTGGGCATGACTCTGGCAAAAAGCACCTATGCCTTTGTGCCTGGCCTTTCAATATGTCACTATTCTTTCTCTGTGCAGAGAACATTCCAGAGAAGAGAGTTCCATCATCTATCAGGTGGACACAGGCATCTGTCACAAGAATTGTCGTGGGCATCGTGCAGGCAACAATGTAACATCACCTGGATGCAAGATCCAGTGATATATTACAATCCTTACTTAGAGAACGGCCCAGGCAGAAGAGTCACATCACCTTGAGCTTGGCTTGGCCTAGGTAAATATCAAAATCCCATATATGTGCTGGAACAAGCCTGGGGAGGCAAACTACACAGGTGCATGGCAAAGATTGATGTCACAATCACACTGTCCAACTATTCCAAATATGAGATTTACAATAACCCACACATCCTTTTTCGAGTGTGACAGTTGGCTTTATCCATGCGAGATGATAACAGTCCTACTGTCAGCTGTATGTGCACACAAGACTCACAATTTTACCTGCATTCTGAGACCTGCTTTGACTCCTTCCGTATAACCCAAGGACTTTGTAAAATATGGGTGAATGTTGTAATCTTTTGTGACCTTTGTGCAAGAAGGTGATTCAGGACATCATGCATTTCCCTCAACCTAGTCATAAGAGTCAAAATATCCTCTATTGGCTGAATCCACATATAAGAGTCATTGTCATTCCTGATAGTCATGCCTAGGCATATCTTAAAATTCCCTCTGTGTTTATGAAGCAGGCAGAAGAGCAATGTCACTAAATGGTGGGCAAAAAATATTCCAGTATTCTCTTTGTAGGCAAGGTCTTTTCAGAAATGTCTCATAACTTGTGTGCTAGGTTTATCCCTGTGGCACAATGTCTTTGTGGGCAGTGACCAGGCAGTAGAAGAGAGACATACTACCTAAAAGCTGTGCCCAGAAATATGTCACAGTGCCTCCTGTTGACAGGATCCAGAAAAGACAGTCATCTCATTTCGATGCAGTGTTTACAAATGCTACAATTACTAAAGGAAGCTGAGTACAGGCCAAAGAAGAGAGTCATGTAACCTAGATGAGGTGTCCAGAAATATGTGACATTCCCCCAAGGAGATTTTTTAAGATAGCACAGTCAAAACACCAAGGTGGTTGACACAGATATTTGTCAAAATCTCATTTTGGGGCTATATCTAGGCAAAATTATTAAATCACTCAGGAGGTGGGCAAAAGCCTATGTCACAATTAAACTTGTGGAAAGGTTTAAGAATAAGACTTATGAAACTGCACATGTCCTGGCTCCAGATATATGAGTTGATGTTAGGCTTTTGTTATGAGCTCAGGTTTAGAGCACAATATCACCTGTAGCCAGAGAGAAGGTAAGAAAGTTACATCACCTTTGTGGGTGAGGGTCCAGTGAGATGTCACAATCCCCCTTGTGGGCAGGATCCTGGCAGAAGTGTTACATCACCTGGATGCTTACATCACAGTGACATTTGAAAATGCCCTATGTGGGCAGGACTTTGGCAAAAGAGGATGCTCATTTCACCTAGGCAATTGTCCTGGATGTATGTCACAATGGCCCTCATGTGCAGTACCCAAGCTGGAGAGTGACCTCACATTGGTGCTGGGCCCAGCAATATGTCACAATCTCCCTTTGGTCAGGGCCCAGGCAAAAGGAAAGTAACATTACCTAGTTGGTAAAACAAGTAATATGTCACATAAATCCTGTTGGCAGAACCATAAGAGAAGAATCACTTCCCCTGCATGTAGTACCCAGTTATGTGTCACAATGCACTGTAAATGCAGGGCAGAGGAGTAGAAGGGAGTCATGTCAATTACATGATGGACCTAGATATAAGACACAATTCTCTTTCCAGGCAGTTTTCAGGCAGATAATCCGCATTACCTAGGTGACGGTCCCAGTGATATATAAGAGTGCCCTTCATAGAAAGAGCCAAGGAATGTGTTATATATTGCTTAGATGCTTGTTCCACATATGGCACAATTTCTTCTGTGGCATGAGTGTATAAAAGAGATCCAAATTATTCATGTGCTGTGCAAAGTTACCTGTCCCAATCACACTCTCAAAAAGGTTGAAAAATAAGTTTCACTTCTCACACAAGTCCTGGTTTCCTGTATGTGAGTAAACACTTTCTATGTGTCAGGTCGAACCAGAGGAGTCACAATCTCAACAATCAGCCAGATTCATGTATGACAGCCCATTCTCACTTGAAGCTTGTGTTTCAGTCGGTGAGTCGCAGCACCACAGTGTGCTGAATCATGGTTCATATGTTACCAAACCACCTGTGAATCAGATTCCTTTATGAGAGTAATTATTTCAACCTTCGACTGCTTTTTTATGTGTGAGATTCAGGGCCTACATTAGTAGGCCCTGTAGATGTGTCAGAATGACAGTTGTGTCATTTGCATCCATGAGTCACATTCTCACCTGGTTGCTGGTCTCTGTTATGACATTCTTTGTACCATTAAGGCTTTACATGCTATGCCTGAGTGTTATAATTCTTCGTGAACTTTATACAAGTGAAAAACCCAGGACTTTACCCATGGCTTCAAACTGGTTGTGTGAGTCAAAATATCTCTTCTGGTGAGGCTGCACTCCTTTTGTGGGGGCACTAGCTGTGGAGAGTCTGTCCCTTGCAGACCCCTGACCTGGTGACAAAAAAATAAAATATGCTGACACACAGATATTTTGCTTTGCCAGTCCAGCTGAGGGTCCCAGGCCACTCAGACTCTGAGGAGAGTCCTGTAAAGAATGAGAAACTTGGCACTAAGCAGCTTGTAATCCAGTCATTTCTTTAATATGGAATTAACAACAGAAGCTTTGAGTAAACACAGCTGCACATAATTAACATGGTTAAGAAAGTAGTTCTACAAATGATTAAGGTCAGCTAACATGGTCTAAAGTAAATACTTTTAGTAGGCAACTTTCCTGGTTGAGCTCCCCACTGAGAGAGCTCTCTGGTTCAAAGACTGGTTAATGGAGGTAAAATAAACAGACTTAGCTGGGGAAGCCTATATTGTCCGTAACTTTACCCTATGACCTAATATTCTCAAGTAAGAACTGGCCACCTGAAGCCTGTTCAATTATTACAAGCTATGTAATCTTTCAGCCTTCCAAAAACTTTGTGACTATTCCTTATAATGTTCCCCAATATTTCCTTTTAATATTTCTGCCACAAACCTGAGTGAATCACAACATACTGGCTGTGTCCAGGTATGAGAGTTATTACTGTGCAGGAGTGCTTAACCCAGGCATTTGTCACAATTCCACCTGTGAGCAGGAAGAAGCCAGGAGAGTCACATCACCTGGATGCTTAGCCAGTTATACAGTATAATCACATTTGTAGGCTGGGCATAGTCTGAAGAGTCACATCAGCTGGATACAGACTGAAATAGTATGACATTAATCCTGTTATTGACAGAAAAAGAGAAGAGTCACTCAACCTAGGTGCTGTGCTCTGCAATATGTATTAATCCCCTCTCTTCACAAAGAATATGAAGGAGAGTCATATTCCCTAGGTTTTGTAATCAGCAGTAAATTACAATTTACTTGGTGAGCAGAACCCAGACAGGAGAGGTGGGTAGCATGACCTAGATGTTAAGCCAAATGATATTTTACAATGTCCTCTGGGGGCAGGGCACAGGCTGAAGAGACAAATCACCAAGCTTATAGGTCCAGAGATACGTGAAACTATCCTTTTTTGGCAGGGTCCAAGCAGAAGAGTCACATTTTTATGATTCTAACCCAGCGATATGTCACAATGCACCCATGGGAAGAAATTTAAACCAAAATGTTTCAACACCTTGGTACTCTGCCTAGTAATATGCCAAATCTCTTTGTCTTTGAGGGTGACATCATTAACTGTGAGCTGGTTGTGTATATGAGGGTCACAATCTCACATGTTTCCTGGGCCCCTGCATGACCCTCTACAACCTTTGAAGGCTTTAAACAGCATGCATGAGCATTGCAAACCACTCTGAGGCCTACATGCTTCTATGGACTCACAATATTACATATTTTCCTAAACCAAGGTATGACAGTCCACATCTCTCCTATATGCTGGCTTCAGGGATGAGACCATTATTATGCCTGTGACCTGGCTCCAGAAATGAGTCACCATCCCACCTATGGCCAGATTCACTTATGAAAGTTACAATTCCAATTTTGTACTGTATTCACTTGTTAGACTGAGGACCACAACAATGAGCTTTGTAAATGTAGTATGGTCACAACTTTTACTTTCACCTCAATGTGTAGTTGAGAGTCACAATCTTAATATTTTGATGAGCCCTGTTATGAAACCTCTGTACCACAGAAGAAGTATTTATGATATGAATTAGTACTGTAAACTGTGAGCTTTGTACAAATATCCAATGAAAGACCTACCTATTGACCTAAACCTAGTGATGAGAGGAAAAATATGTCCTATTGGCTGAATATAACTTGATCATCATGCCTTTGAACTGAAGCAAGGTATATGTCATAATCCAATTTTTTGGGGGGCAAAACCTAGGCAGAAGTTTAACATCACCTAGGTTGTGTGCAATGTAATATATCACAATGCCTTCATTAGGCAGGGTCTAGTAAAGAGAGTCATATTAACTGGGGGATGGAGCTTTGTAATATGATACAACCACACGTGGAAGAAAGCATCCAAAGTGTTGAGGGCCACAACACCTACAGACTGGGCCAAAGATATGTAAACATACTTTCTGTGGCCCTGGCACAGGGAGGAGAGTCACATCATTAGGGTGCTGGGCTAAACAGTATGCCATAATTCCATCTTTATGCATGGCCTAGGCAGAATAGTAACATCATCTGGGTGCTGAGCCCTAAAATATGGCAAAAGGCCTGTTCGCGGGTGTTGTTCGGCAACAAGTCGAGATTCACATTACCTAAGTGGTGGGCTCAATATGTCACAACATGTCAATTGTTTAGATATGTTTCATATACCTAGGCAATTTATTAAGTGGGCAGAATCCAGGCTGAAGTGCCACATCACCTGGTCCTGGGTCCTGAGATATTCACAAGCCCTCCTTAGAAAAGGACCCAGTCAAGAGAGTTACATCACCTAGGTGCAGGTCCCACACTTATGTCACAATGCTCCATATGGGCGGGGCCAAGCAGGAAGTCACATCACCTAGGTGATAGGCATAGAACTGGGTATATACGCAAAGGACTGTAAATCATGCTGCTATAAAGACGCATGCACACGTATGTTTATGGCGGCATTATTCACAATAGCAAAGACTTGGAACCAACCCACATGTCCAACAACGATAGATTGGATTAAGAAAATGTGGCACATATACACCATGGAATACTATGCAGCCATAAAAAATCATGAGTTCATGTCCTTTGTAGGGACATGGATGAAATTGGAAATCATCATTCTCAGTAAACTATCTCAAGAACAGAAAACCAAACACAACATATTCTCACTCATAGGTGGGAATTGAACAATGAGAACACATGGACACAGGAAGGGGAACATCACACTCTGGGGACTGTTGTGGGGTGGGGGGAGGAGGGAGGGATAGCATTGGGAGATATACCTAAAGTATGATAATAGTAAATAAAAGAAAAAAATAAATAAAAAAAAGAAAAAAAAAGATTTTTCAACTTTATAAAAAAAAAATGGGTGTTCAATAAAGGATAAATACATAAGTGAATGCCATTTCATAATTTTGATTTTACTAGTTTAGCACCCTTTAAAAAAAAAGAAATATATCACAAAGCTTTCCCTAAAGCATGTCCCTGGCAAAAGAGTACCATCACCTTTGTGTGTGTCAATCTTCAAGTCTGCAGGTCCGAAGCAGAAGAGACATATCATCTCTATGATAGGCCCTGCAATATTTCAAAATGCCCTCTTTTGGGCATAGCCCTGTCAAAATAGTATCATCACCTCTGTGCCAGTCCTAAGAATATGTCACTATCCTGCCCTGTGTGCAGGGCCCATTCTAGAGAGGAGAATTACTCCTTTTAAGTGATGGACACAGTAGTATGTCACAATAATACGTGTGTCATGGTGCAGGCAAGAATGTAACATTACTTGGGTGCTGGATCCAGTGATGTTACAATTCTTACTGAGAGGAGGGCCCAGACAGAAGAGTAATATCATGTCAAGGTTGGCCCAGGTAAATATCAAAATCCCATATGTAGGCTTGAACCAGTCTGAAGAGTGAAATCACACTGGTAATTGGCAAAGATTTATATCACAGTCTTGAAGGAATAAAATTCTGGGAATTAGATTTAGAATACCACACATGTCCTGTTTTCATGTGGGACAGTTGCCTTCATCCACCTGTGATGGTGATATTCCTTACTATCAGCTGTGTTTGCATACAATACTCACAACTTATTCTGTGTGCTAGGTGCTTTGTGACACTCTCTATTCAACACAAGGGTGTTAAAAAATATGGGTGAGTGTTGCAATCTTCTGTGACCTTTTTACCAGAAGGAGATTCTACATCACTCTTGTCCCTAAACCTAGTTATAAGAGACAAAATTTCTTCTATTGGCTGGGCCTACGTAAGAGAGTCATTATCATGCCTATTAGCTTTGCATAGCTATATGTCACCATCCCATCTTTGGTTATAAAAGAGACAGAAAAAACACATCACCTACGTTCTAAGCCAGAAGTATTACAACATTCTCTTTGTCAGCAGGGCACTAACCGAGAAATAAGAAAACTTTGGTGCTAGTCCCAGCTCTATCGCATAATACCTCTTGTGGACAGTGTCCAGGCAGGTGAGGAGAGTCATATCACCAAAATGATGGGCCCAGAGATATGTCATGAAACCTCCTGTTGAAATGGCTCAGACAAGACAGTCATGTCATTTGGATGCAGTGTTTAGAAATGCTGCACTCTTCACTGAAAGGAGGTTCAGACAAATGAAGAACATCACATTACCTAGAGGATGGGCCCATAGATATGTTATAATTTTTTCTAAGGACCTTCTATGACAGGAGAGTCAAATCACCAAGGTTCTAGGTCCAGGTATATGTCAAAATGTCATATGCAGGCTATAATTAGGCAGGATTATTAAATCACTAAGGAGCTGGACAAAGGTGTATGTCACAGTAACACTGGTGGAAATGTTCAGGAATGAGAATCACCATTCTGCACATCCTGGCTCCAGGTATAATGTTATTATTCCTTTGATCTGTCTCAGGTATATGGCACAATTTCACCTGTGGGCAAGGAGAAGAAAGGAAAGTCACATCACCTGAGCGGGTGCTGGTCCAGTAAAATATCACAATCCTCCTTGTGGACATGACTCCTGGAAAAGAGTCACATCACCTGGATGCTGGTTTAAGTGATTTATCAAAATCCACCCTAAAGTCAGGGCTTAGGCAGGAAAGGAGACAAACTTCACCTAAGCAACTGGCCTGGAGATATGTCACAATAGCCCCTATGTGCAGGGCCAAAGCAGGAGAGTGTCCTCTCTTTGGTGCTGGGTTCAGCAACATTTCACAATCTCTCTAGTGGCCAGAGCTCAGGCAAGAGAGAAGAAACATCACTTAGGTATTGAACCAAGTGTTTTGTTACAAAGCCTCCTATTGGCAGAGCGCCACAAAAAAATGAGTCACATTACCTGAGTGCAGTACCCAGTTATGTGTCACAATGCACCATACATGCAATGCCAAGGCAGTAGAAAGAAGTCATGTCACTTATGTGATGGACCTAGAAAAAAGCCACAGTGCTGTCTGTAGGCAGGGCTGAGGCCAAGATTTTACATCAGCTGCATTCTGGTGTCAATGTCATGTAAAAGTGCCCCTTGTCACATTGCTAAAGGTGTTGTCTATTGCCTGTTGCATGTATGTCACAATTTCAACGCTGCTCTGGGCCTAGAAAACAGAGTCAAAACACTCAGATGCTGGGCAAAGTCACACTTCTCATTCACACACTAAAAAATGTTCAGAAATCAGATTCACAGTCCCACACAAGTCTGAGCTTCATGCTTAGGACTCAACATCTCCTATGATTGGGTCAAAGTACAGGAGTCACAATATCAACAATGGGCAAGATGCATGTATAAGGGCCCCAATCCCACTTGAAGATTGTGTTCCAGGATGAGAGTCACATCACTAAAGGTCTGCTGAATCATGGTTCAAACATCACCAAACCACCTATGGATCTGATTCATATATGAGGTAACAATTTCTAGCTTCAGCTGCTTATGTTAGGGAAATTTAGTACATCATTCGTAGGCCCTGTTTATAACAACCATGCCAGCTGGGTGTGCGTCCAAGAGTCACAATAGCACGTGGTTGCTGATGCCTGTTATGACATTTTTGTACCACTCAGGATTAATATGATATGCCTGACTAGGCTACCTTTCTGTGAATTCTTATAGGTGGCAGATTTGGAATTTACCCATGGCTGTAAGACAGGCTATGAGAGTTAAAATATTCCCCCTGGCTGGGTTGCTGTATGAGAGTTATTATTGTGCAAGTGTGCTGATTTCTGGTATGTATCACAATTTTCTGTTTGGACAGGAACAAGGCAGAAGAGTCACATCATTTGCATACCGAGCCATGGATACACTGTAATCTCCTCTGTGGTAAGGAGCCAGTCACATGGGTCATATCACTGGTTACAATCTCAAATAATATATCATCTTGACAACTGCATACAGGGTTGAAAAAATAGTGGATAGTTACATCCTCTACCTGCTGGGCTCAGCAATATGACATAATTGCTGCTCTTAGCAGAGTCCAGGATGGGGTATGTCACAGTTTCATCAGTGGGCAGGATCCAGGCAGGAGAGGTGAGTCACATTACCTTGATGCTATATCTAGTGGCATGTCATAGTGTTCCCTGTGGGCAGGACATTGGCAGGAGAGACACATCCACTAGCAAATAGGCCTAGAGATATGTGATAATATTTCCTGTTTGCTGGGTCCAAGAACAAGAGTCACATTATTATGATTCTAACCCAGCGATATTTCACAATCCACCTATGGTAAAGAATTTAAGCCATTAATCTCAACACCTAGGGTTACTAGGCATAGTGATATGACACAGTTTCCTTATCTTTTTGGGTGACACCTTACTGGTATGCATGTAAGTGTCACAATGTAACGTGTGTTCTGGGTCATTATATGACATATTCTACAATATTCAATGGCTTTATGCAACATGCAAGAGATTTGCAATCCATTCTGAGGCCTACACGCTCCTGTTGACTCACAAGCTTATGTATTGCTTTAAACTCAGTTATAGTAGACAACATCTCTCTTATAGGCTGGGTTCAGACAGGATACCCATTATTATGACTGTCATCTGAGTCCAGAACTGAATCACCATCTCAACTGTAGGAATGCATACATGTGAAAGTCACAATTCCATCTTTGTACTTAATTTACTTGGTAGACTGAGGACTTCAACAGTGGTCTTTGTAAATGTGGGATGATGAAATCTTCATCTCTCACCTGCATGACATGTGTAATCTACAGTCACGGTCTTCACCTCTTGCTAGGCCCTGTTATAAAACTCTCTGTACCAGCCAAAATATTTACAGAATTTGAGTTATTGTTGTAATATGTGAGCTTTATGAAAATATGCAGCTCATAACCTTACCTATTGCCCTAAGTGTAGCAATGAGAGGCAAAGTATCTACTATTGGTGGAATCCCAATATAAGTTTGATTATGATGCCTTTGAAATGAGGCAAGGTAAATTTCAAAATCCCATTTGTAGAAAAAAAACTTGGCAGGAGGGTAGCACAATTTAGGTGCTGTGTCAAGCAATACATCACAATGTCCTCTCTAGGCATGGTATAGAAGTGAGGATTACATTAAATGGGGGCTGGACCCAGCAATATGACACAATCCCAAGTGTGGGAAAAAAAAACCCAGATAAATGATGAGACCAAAAACACTTACTGAATGGGTCTATAATATGTAAAAATACTTTATGTTGCTCTGGCACAGGTAGGAGAGTTACGTCGTCAGGGTGAGGGGCCCAGCAATATGCCATAATTATCTCTTTATGAAGAACCCAGGTAGAAGTGAAAGATTATCTGGGTGCTGGGACCTGCAATACCTCAAAAATCTTTTTCTTGGGCATGGTTGGGGGAAAAAAGAAGAGTCATAGTGCCTAAGTATTAGGCTTAGCAGTATGTCAAATCACCCCATTACAAAGACTCAGGCAGAAGAAAAGATTCACATCACTTAAGACACATGCTCAGATATATGACCCAATGTCTCAAGTAGGCAGGGCTTAGGCAGAAGGGTAGAGTCATATCACATAGGTGCTTCTCTAGGTATATAACACAATCTAACATGTGAGGTGAAAGCTGGCAAAAGAGCCACATCACCTTGATGCTGGCTCTTGAGATATATCACGCAAGCCACCCTTAAGACAACACCCACACAAGAGCATTATAACAAATAGGTGCAGGTTGTATTGTTATGTCACAATGCTCCACGTGGGCAGGGCTCAAAATGTTAGTCCCATCACCTAGGTAATAGGCCAGAGATATGTTACAATATCCTTCTTAAGGCATGGCCTGGGCAAAAGAGTACCATCACCTGTTTGCCTAGCTTAGTAATATGTCACTATCCAGGTAAGCAGGGCCCAGGCAGGAGAGCAAAATCACCTAAGTGATAGTACCAGAGATTTGTTACAATGCCCTCATTAGGACATGACTCCAATAAAAGATTACTGCCATCTATGGGCCTGAACCAGCCATATGATACTATCCCTCACTGTGTGCAGGGCCCATTGTCATGAGGAGAGTTATATCACCTAAGTGGTTGTATGACATATGACACAGTGACATGTCACAATGATTTCTGTGGGAATGGCACAGGCAAAAATGTAACATGACTTGGGTGGTGGACCTAGTGATATGTCGTGACCCTTACTGAGAGCAGGGCCCAGACAGGAGAGTTGCATCACCTAGATGTTGCCCCAGGTAGAAATCACAATAACATCCTCAGGCTGAAACCAGTCTGGAGAGTCAAGTCACACAGATGGTCAGCAAGGATTTTTTTCAAAATGACATTGGGAGAAAATTCCTGAAATGAGATTTACACTACCACACTTATCTTGTTTTCATGAGTGACAGTTGGCTTCATATATTTCAGACAGTGACAGTCTTTACTGTCAGCTGGCTAGGTATATGAGACTCACAATTTCACCTTTCTGCTGAATTCTGTTTTTACACTCTCTGTACAAGCCAAGGGCATTATAAAATATCTGAGGGTATTATAATCCTCTTTGACCTCCCCCCCTTTTTTTTTTACCAGAAAGAGATTTATGAGATTTATTCACTCTTTTTTTTTTTTTTGGTTGTTGTTGTTGCTGTTGTTTTTTTGGTTTTTGTTGTTGTTGAGACAGAGTCTTGCTCTGTCACCCAGGCTGGAGTGCAGTGGTGCAGTCTCTGCTCATTGCAACCTCTGCCTTCCAGGTTTGAGTGATTCTTCTGCCTCAGCCTCCTGACTAATTTGGACTCCAGTCGCACACCACCACACCCTGCTACTGTTTGTAGTTTTAGCAGAGATGGTGTTTCACCATGTTGGTCAGCATGATCTTGATCTTTTGACCTTGTGATCCACCCGACTCACCCTCCCAAAGTGCTGGGATTAGAGGCCTGAGCCACCATGACCAGATAATTTACTCATGTTTCTAAAGTAAGTTAGAAATTCAGTTACTTATATTTGTAGGGTCTACATACAAGAGTCATTATACCTGTAAGTTGTGCCCATGTATAGGTCCCAATTTACTCTGTGGTAATGAAATAGGCATGAGAGCTAAGTCACCTAAATTCTGAACCAGGAATTTTCCATTATTTTTCCTGTAGACAAGTTCGTGGCTGAAAAGTTTTGTAACTTGGGTGTTACACCCAGATGTATGGCATAATGCCCCTTGTGGGCAGAGTCTAGACAGAAGAGGAGTCTCATATCACCTAAATAATAGGCACAGAGATATGTCACAATGTGTCCCATTGAAAGGGCCAGGCAAGACAGTCACATCATTTAGATGCGGTGCTTAGAAAAGCTATAATCCTCAGTGGAAGCAGGGTCCAGGCAGGATAGGAGAGTCAGGTAATTAGATGGTGGGTCCAGAGACATGTTACAATCTTTCTTTAGGATATTGTTAAGACAGGAGAGTCAAATCACCAAGTTGCTCACCTGAGTAGTATATTTCCAAATCTCATTTGTGGGCTACACCTAGGCAGGATTATTAAATCGCTCAGGAGCTAGGTAAAGGTATATATAACAATAACACTGGTTGACAGTTCCAGGAATGGGAGTCACCATCTTGCATATGACCTGGGTCCAGATTTAAGAGTCCTGATTAGTCCTTTTGTCTGGTCTCAGGTATATGGCACAATATCACCTGTAAACAGAGAGCAAGGAGGAAGGTCACATCACCTGGGTGGGTGGTGGTCCAGTGAGATATAGCCATCTTTCTTGTAAGCGGGGCCTTGGAAAAAGTGTCACGTCACTTGGATGCTGGTTTTAGTGACATATCAAAATCCCCCATGTGGGCAGGGCTTAGGTAATTGAGGAGACCCTCTTCACCTAGGCAATTGGCTTAGACATATGTCACACTGGCCGCTATGTGCAAAACCAAAGTATAAAAGTGATCTCACCTGGTGCTGGGTTTAGCAAAGTCACAATCTCCCCTTTGGTCAGAGCCATGCAAGAAAGGAGAAACATCACCTAGGTGCTGAATTAAATGATATGTTACAAAGCTTTCTGTTGGCAGAACTCAAAATGGAGAGTCACATCACCTGGGTGCAGTACCCAGTTACGTGTCACAATGCACCATAAGTGCAGGGCCAAGGCAGTAGAATGGAGTCACATCACTTACATGATGAACTTAGATATAAGCCATAAAGCATTTTATAGGCAGGGATAAGGCAAGTATTTCACATCACAAGGGTGCTGATCCCAGTAATATGTAAAATTGCCCTTTGTATGCACACCCAGGCATCTATACTTAGGTGTATGGTCGTTAAATTATTCAGGGGCTCAGCTAACTTTTATGTCGTCACCACATGCTAGTAAATATTTAGAAATAAGTTTTACAGTGCTGCACAAGTTCTGGATTTGTGTGTGTAAGTCAACACTTCCTGTCAAAGCAGAGGAGTCACAGTCTGAACAGTGGGCAAGATTCATGTATAAGATGCCCAATTCCACTTGAATAATGTGTTCCAGCAGAGGAGTCACAGCCTCACAGATGTGCTCAATCGTGCATCACCAAACTACCCATATAGAAGAGGAGCAATTTTAACTTTTGACTGCTCTCTTTGTGAGGTTTAATGCCTTATTTCTAGGCCCTGGTCTTGTGAGAATGACTACTGGGTCAGCTGGCTGTGCACTCAAGAGTCACAATGATACCTCGTTCCTGTTCCCTGTTATAACACTGTTTTTACCACTCAGGCTTTATACAATATGCCAGAGTGTCATAATCCTCTGTGAACTTTATACCATTAGGAGACCCAGTACTTTACTTGTGGCCATAAGACTGGCTATAGGAGTCAAAATATCTCTCTTTTCTGGTTCTAGGTATGACAGTTTTATTTGTGCATGTGAGCTGAACCCAGTTATATGTCATAATTTAATCTGCGAGCAGAAGCAAGGTGGGGGAGTCTCATCACCTGGATTCTGAGCTCAGGATACATTATAAACTCCTTCAAAGGCAGGGCCAAGTCAGAAGAGTCATGTCACCTGGGTAATGCACCAAGTAATATGGCATCATGTCCACTGTATACAGGTTTGAAGAAAAAACGGAGAGTCACACCACCTAGGTGTTGAGCTCAGCAGTATGTAATAATTACCTCTTTTGCCTGACTCCAGAATAAGGAAGAGAGTTGCATTACCTAGGTTTTGTACTTAGTTGTATGTCACAATTCATTCAGTGGTCAGGACCTAGGCAGGAAGAAGTGTCACATTTCCAGATGCTACTTCAAGAGATGTCATAATGTTCCTTGAGGGTAAAGCACGTGTAAAATAGACAAATTACCTAGCTGATAGGCTCAGAGATCTGTGATAATATACGTTGTTGGCAGGGCCCAGGTAGAGTAGTCACATTATTATGATTCTGAACCCACGATATATCAAAATGCAAACACGGGAAACAATTTATGCAGAGGTTTTAACACCTGGGTACTAGGACCAGCGATAAGACAAAATCTCCTCATCTTTGAGAGTGATACCTTTAACTGTTAGCTTGGTGTGTATATGAGTCATAATGTCATGTGTGGGCTGGGCCATGATATGACACACTCTGTAATGTATGAGGGCTTAATACGGCATGCATGAAAGTTGCAAACTACACTGAGGCCCGCATGCTTATATGAAATCACAATCTTATATATTGCCTTAAACACAGGTATGATAGCCAACATCTCATATTTAGGCTGATGTCAGGAATGTCTGTGAGCTTGGTCAAAAATGAGTCACAATCACACATGTGGCCAGATCCATATATGAGAGCCACAATTTTATCTTTATATTCTTTTCACTTGTTAGACTCAGTACATCAACAGTGGGCTTTGTAAATGTGGGATAGTGACAACTTTTACTTTCACCTGGGTGTGTAATTGACAGTCACAATCTTAACTCTTTGCTGGGCCTTGTTATGAAACTCTGCATCACCGAAGTAGTTTATACAAGACAAATTTGTGTTGTAAACTTCTGTGAACTTTGTACAAATTTCCAACCCAGAATTTTATCTGTTGCCCTAAGCCTAGTGATGAGAGGCAAAATATCTTCTATTGCCTGAATCCTAATATAAGAGACCATCATACCTCTAAGCTGAAGCAAGGTATATGTCAGAATCCCATTTGTGGGCAAAAAATTAGAAAAATAAGTAACATCACGTAGGTGATATGGCAATCAACATGTCACAATGCCCACTCTAGGAAGAACCTAGGAAGGTTTGTTACATTAACTGGGTGCTGGACCCAGCAATATTACAGAATTCCACATGTGAAAAATACTAGCCAACGGATAAGAGCCAAAACTCCTACATAGTAAGCTGAAGACATGTCAAAAATACTCTCTGTGGGTCTGGCATAGGTAGGACAGTACCATCATCAGGGTGGTCAGCCCACCACCTGCAATAATTTTATCTTTATTCAGGACTCTGGCAGAAAAATAACATCATCTGTGTGCAATAGGTCAAAATTTCTTTGTGGTCATGGTTCAGAAAAAAGAATAGAGTCACCTGTTGTAAATGCTGGGCTCAGAAATATGTCACAATCCCACCATTTTAAAGGCCCTGGTACAAGAGAGTCATATTACTTTGGTCATGGGCTCAGAGATGTATCCCAATGACCCCAGTAGGCAGGGCTCAGGCATTCAAGGACATTCATATCACCTAGGTGCTTCCTGAGGAATATATCACAATGTAACATGTGGGCAGAAAACAGACAGGAGAGCCACATAGCTTGGGTTCTGCATCCTGAGATATTGCATAAGGCTGTCTTAGAACAGCTGCCAGACAATGGAGTTACATCACCTACATGCAGGTTCTCTGCTTATGCCACAATGCTCCATGTGGGTAGTGCCCAAGGAGGAATTGACTACACCTAGGTGATAAGGTGAGAGATATGTCACAAAGTCCTCTATGAAGCATAGCCCTGGCAAAAGAGTACCATCACCTGTGTGCCTGGTGTAGAAACACGTCATGCTCCAGGTTGGCAATACCCAGGAAGGAGAGCCACATAACCAGAGGTACATCAGAATCCTCTCCTTTGGGCATGGCTTTGGCAAAAGAGTAGTCTTACCAGTGTTCTTGGTCTTGAATCATGTCACTACTTTTTCTTTGTGCAGGGCCCATCCAGAGAGGAAAGTTACATCACCCATGAGGTGGACACAGAAATATGTCACGATAATTTTGGTGGGCAAGCTGCAGGCAAGAATGTAACCTGTGGCCAGAGAGTAGGCAAGAAAGTCACATCAGCCATGTGTGTGTGGGTCCAGTAAAATGTCACAATACACTTTGTGGGCAGGACCCTGGCCCAAAAGCCACATCATCTGGATGCTGCTTGCAGTGACATATCAAAACCCACTATGTGGGCAGAATTTTGGCAAGAGAGGAGAACCACTTAGCCTAGGCAACTGGTGCAGATATATGTCACAATGACGTATGGACCTAGATTTAAGACACAATTCTTATAGGTAGTTTTCAGGCAGATAATTTACATCACCCAGGTGATTGTCTCAGTGATATATAAAAGTGACCTTTGCAGTGGGAGCTCTGGAAACTTTTATATGTTTCTTAGGTGCTTGTTTCACATATGGCACAATCTAGTCTGGGATTACTAAAGAGAGTCAGATTATTCATGTGCTAGGCAAAGTTACCTCTCCCTTTTATATTCTCAGAAAGATTTGGAAATAAGTTTCACATCCCCCACAAGTATTTCTTTTGTGTAAATGATTCAATTTTTCTGTGAGTTGGGTTGAAGTAGAGGAGTCACAATCTCAACAATGAGCAAGATCCATGTATAAGAGCCCCAATCTCAGTTGAAGATGGTTTTCCAGTAGGGGAGTCAGCACCACAGGTGTGTTGAATCATGGTTCATATGTTACCAAACCACCTGTGACTCAGATCCATGTATGAGAGTAATTATTTCAATCTTTGACTGCTTTTTATGTGTGTGATTTATTACCTCATTCCTAGGCCCTGTTCATGTGTGAGAATGTCAATCGTGTCAGCTAGGTGTGCATACAAGGGTTCTCACCTCATTGCTGGTTTCTGTTATTACACTCTTTGTATCATTAACGCTTTGTGTGATATACCTGAGTGTTATAATCCTTCATGAAATTTATACAAGTTAAAAGCCCAGGACTTTACCAGTGGCCATGAGACTGGCTGTGAGAGTCAGTTATCTCTACTGGATGGGTCCAGGTATGAGAATTATTATTGTGCATGTGTGCTTAAACCAGGTACATGTCACAACTGGATCTGTGAGCAGAAAAAAGCCAGGAGAGTCACATCACTTGGGTGCTGAGCCAGTTATATTGTATAATCTTATTTGTAGTCTGGGGCTAATCAGAAGAGTCACACCACATCACCTGAGTGCTGAGCCAGTGATACAGTATATACTCATTTTTTGGCTGGGTCCAGTCAGAAGAGTCACATCAATTGGTACAGCCTCAAATAGTATGTCACCAAACCCACTATAGACAGGAAAGAAGAAAAAGAGGAGTGTTCCACCACCTAGGTGCTGAGCTCTGCAATATGTAATAATCTTTCCTTTGGAGGAGTCTAGAATATGAAGGAGAGCTACATCACCTAGGTTTTGCAATCAGTGGTATGTCACAACTTCTATGGTGAGCAGGGCCCAGGCAGGAGAGGATAGTCACATTTTCTAAATATTATGTAAACTGATATTTCACAATGTCCTCTGGGGACAGGGCACAAAAAGAAGAGACAAATCACCTAGCTTATAGGCCCAGAGATATGTGACAATATTCCCTGTTGGCAGTGTCATGGCAGAAGAGTCACATTATTATGATTCTAACCCAGTGATATGTCACAGTGAATCCATGGGAAGGAATTTAAGCCAAAAAGTCTCAACATCTTGGTAATAGGCTTTGTTATGTGCCAGAACTCCTTGTCTTTCAGAGTGACACGATTCACTGTGAGCTGGGTGTGAATATGAGAAACACAATCTCACATGTTTCCTGGATCATTGCATGACCCTCTACAACTTTCAAAGGCTTTGTACAGCATTCATGAGAGTTGTAAACCACTCTGAGACCAACATGCTTGTGTGGATTCGTTATCTTATATATTGCCCTAAGCCCAGATATGATAGTCAACATATCTTTTGTAGGCTGGGTTCAGGGATGAGACCCATTACTTTGCCTGTAAGCTGGATCCAAAAATGAGTCACTATCCCACTTGAGGCCAGATCAACATATGAAGATCACAATTCCAATTTTCTTCTCGATTCACTTTTAGACTTAGGAACTTAATAGTGGGCTTTGTACATGTGGGATGGTGACGACATTTGCTTTCACCTGGGTGCCTAATGGAGAGTCCCAATCTAAACTTTTGCTGATCTCTTTCATAAAACTCTCTTTACAACCCAAGAAGTGTATACATTATGAGTTAGTGTAAAGTTTTTGAGTTTGATACAAATATGAAACCCAGGACCTCATCTATTTCCCTAAGCCTAGTAACGAATGGAAAAATATATCCTACCGGCTGAATCCCAGAATAAGTTTGACCATCATGCCTGTTAAGTGAAGTAAGGTATAGGAGGACATAGTCACATTTGTGGGCAAAAAGTGAGTCAGGAAGGTAACATCACTTAGGTGCTGTGACAAGCATCATGTCACAATGTCCTCTCTAAGAAGGGTATAGGGATTAGAGTAACATCAACTGGGTGTTGGAACTGCAGTATGACAAAATCCCATATGTGGAAGAAAACAACCTAGAAGTGAGAGCCAAAATGCCGACAGAATGAGCCCAGGATATATCAAAACACCTTTTGTGGCTTTGGGTCAGCCATGAGAGTCACATTATTAGGGGGCTGGGCCCAGAAATATGCCATAATTCTTCATATATGCAGGACCCAGGCAAAAGAGTAACATTTTCTGTGTGCTGGGCCCTGCAATAGGTCAACATTTTTCTTTCTCTAATAACCTGAGTGCTGGGTTCAGCAATGTCACAATCCTCTCATTGTAAAGACCAGGCAGGAGAAGAGAGTCACTTCACTTAGGTCATGGGCTCAGAGATACATCCCAGTGCTCCTGTATGCAGGGCTCAGGTAGAAAAGAAGAGCTATATCACTTATATCCTTCTCTAGTTATATGTCACAATGTGACATGTGGGCAGAAACCAGGAAGAAGAGCCACATCACCTGGGTATAGCCTCAAGTAATATGCCACCATTCCCAATGTAGACATATTCAAAGAAAAAAAAAATAATTACACCACAAGCATGCTGGGCTCAATAATATGTAATAATTCCCTCTTTTGGCAGAGTACACGACAAGGAAGAGAGCCATGTCACTTAGGCTTTTCCCTCAGTGGTATGTCACAATTTCTTCAGTCAACAGGATCCATGCAGGAGAGGAGGGTCACATTACCTAGATGCTATATCTAGCAATATGTCACAGTGTCCCCTGTGGGAAGGGCACTGGCAGGCTGGCAGGTGAGAAATGTCACTTAACCAATAGGTGCAGAGATATGTGAAAATATCTGCTCTTTGCAGGACCAAGACAGAAGAGTCATGTTTTCATGGTTCTGATCCAGTGATATGTAACAATGACCTCATGGAAAATAATTTAAACCAAAAAGTCTCAATACTGCTATACTAAGCCAAGGGAGATGGCATAATCTCCTCATCTTTAAGCATGACACCATTAACTGTTATCTAGTTGTGTATATGTCAGTCACAAACTCCCAAGTGTGCTTGCCATTGTATGATACTCTCTACAACTTCTGAAAACTTTATGCAACATGCATGAGTCTTGCAAAACTTTCTGTGGGCTACATGCTTATATGGACTCATAATCTTACATATTGCCCTAAACCGAGGTATGTCAGGCAACATGTCTTCTATAGGCTGGCATCAGGGTTGAGACCGTTATTAGGCCTGTGAGCTGGGTGTAGAAATGATTCACCATTTCACCTGTAGTCAGATTCCCTTACGAGTGTCACAATTCGAACTTTTGGTTCTATTGATGTGTTCAATTCAGGACTTCAACAATAAGATTTGTAAATGTAGGATATGAGTTAATGTTGTGAAATTCTGTGATCTTTGAACAAATATGAAATGAAGGAACTTAACCATTGACCTAAACCTAGGGGTAAAAGGTAAAATGTCTCCTATCGGTTTAATCCCACAATAAGCTTGATCATCATGCCTTTGAGCTGAAGGAAAGTATATGCCATAATCCCATTTGTGGGCAAAAAACTAGGAAGAAGGTTAACATCATTTAGGTGTTGTGCCAAGGAACATATCATAGTGCCCTCCACAGGCAGGGCCTAAGAAATGGGGTCACATTAACTGGGGGCTGGAACCCACAATATGACACAAAAACATGTGGAAGAAACACAGCAAACTGATTAGTGCCAAAATACCTACAGAATGAGCAAAAATATGTCAAAATACCTTCTGTGGCACTGACACAGACAGAAGAGTCACATTCTTAGGGTGCTGGGCCAAGCAATATGCCACAATTCCCTCTTTATCCATGGCCTAGGCAGAAGAGTAATATAATATTACCTGGGTGTTGGGTCATGGTATACAGCCAAAGCCCTGTTCGTAGGCACTCTTTAGCAAGAAGAGGAGAGTCACACAACCTAAGTACGGGGCTTCTCAATATGTCACAATTCTCCCACTGTACAATTCCAGACAGAAGAAGTGAGTCAAATTTCTTAGGTCATGGGCTCAATGATATGACCCAAAGTCATTAATACGCAGGGCTCCGGCAAAAAAAGTGAGTCATATTACCTAGGTGCTTCTTTAGGTATAGGTCACAATTTAATATGTGGGAAGAAACCAGGCTGAAGAACCACATCACCTGGTCCTGGGTCCTGAGATATTCACAAATCCCCCTTAGTAAAGGACCTAGGCAAGAGAGTTATATCACCTAGGAACAGGTTCCAACCTTATGTTACAATGCTCCATGTGGGCAGCCTAAGAAGGAGTTCACATCACCTAGGTGATAGGCCCAGATATATGTCACATAACCTTCCTGAAACCATGGTCTTGGAAAAAGAGTACAATCACCTTTGTCACCTGGTCTAGCAATATGTCACTATTCCAGTGGGCAGTTTTTAAGCAGCAGAGTCATATCACCTGTATAATAGGCCCTGTAAAATGTCATAATCTTATCTTTTGTGAATGGCCCTGGCAAAAAAATGTATCATTACCCATGTGCCTGGCTTTTGAGTATGTTACTCTCCTGCACTGTGTGCAGGGCCCATTTCAGAGGGAAAGTTATATCACCTCAGTGATGGACAACATACTATGTCACAAGGATGTGTGTGGGCATGGGGCAGGCAAGCATGTAATGTCACCTAAGTACTGGATCCAATGATGTCACAATTATTACTGAGAGCAGGCCAGGCAGAAGGATCACAAGACTTTAATGTTGGCCCAGGTAGATATCAAAATTCCATGTGTAGGCTGGAACCAGTCCAAATAGTGAAATCAAAAAAGCACATGGAAAAGTTTTATATCACAGTCATGATAAAATAAATTTCTAGAGATTAGACTTGTAATGCCATGTGTGTCTTTTTTTCATGTAGAATGGTAGCTTTTATACATCTGTGATTGTGAAAATCCTTACAGTCAGCTGGGTATCCAAACGAGACTCACAATTTGCTCTTTCTCCTAGGACCTGCTATGACACTCTCTATACAACTTACAGGTGTTATAAAGAAGGCGTGAGTGTTGTAATCTTCTGTGACATTGCTAACAGTAGGAGATGCTTCATGTCACTCATGTCTCTAAACCTAGTTGTAAGAGTCAAAATTTCTCCTATTGGCTGTGTCCACATATGAGAGTCACTATCATGCCTGTTAGCTGTGTCTAGGTATATGTCACCGTACCGTCTGTGGTTACTAAATAGGCAGGACACTACATCACCTAAATCCTGAGCCAGAAATATTCCAATATTCTCTTTGTATGCAAGGCCCCAACGGAGAAGTAACAGAACTTTGATGTTATGCCCAGCACTATGGTGTAACATTACTTGTGAAGAGTTTCCAGGCAGGAGAGGAGAGTCGTATCACCTAAATGATGGGTGCAGAGATATATCACAAAGCCCTCTGTTGTAATGACCCAGGAAAAAGGGTCATATCATCTGGATGTAGTGCTTAGAAATGCCACAGTCTTCACTTTAATCAGCGTGCAGTCAGGAGAGGAAAGTCATATAACCTAGATCATAGGTCCAGAGATGTGTTATGATCCCTTCGGAGGACACTGTTAAGACAAAAGTCAAATCACCAAGGTTTTGGCCCAATTATATGTAAAAATGTTACATCCGGAGTATAAATAGGCAGGGTTATTAAAGGACTCAAGAGCTGGGCAAAAATAAATGTCAGAATAACACCTGTGAAAACGTTCAGTGTTGAGAGTCACAGTCCTGCACATGACCTGGTTCCTGGTACAAGAGTCATTATTAGGCCTTTTATTTGTTCTCAAGTATATGGCACATTACCACTTGTGGGGAGGGAGAAGAAAGTAAGGAAAGTCACATCATTTAAGTGGGTGCATGTCCAGTGAAATTTCAAAATTCTCCTTGCTGGTGGGACTCTTGGAGAAGAGTCAATCACCTGGATGTTGGCTTCAGTGACATGTCTAAATCCTCCCTGTTGGCAAGGCTTAGTCAGGAACCAGCATAAAGGTGAAGTGACTCTTTTGCCTGACTTCTCCTCACATGTTAGATTGTGTTATATACTTAGGGAAGCACCTAGGTGATATGACTCTTCTCTTCTGCCTCAGCTCTGCCTACTTGGGACATGGGTCATATATCTGAGCCCATGTTCTAAGTGATGTGTCTGTTTTCTTCTGCCTTAGTCCTTACAATGGGATGTTGTGACATATTGCTAAGCCCAATACTGGGATAAAATGAGGGCTGTTTTTCCATGCCAATAATATAAATTTTGATGTATTGCAGGGTGCAGCACCCAGATGATGTCACTTTTCTGCCTGTGTCCTGCAGAAAGAGATAATTATGACATATTGCTGGGCCCATCACCCTGAAGATGTAACTCTTCCATCAAAGCCAATGTAAAAGACCTACCTAGAAATAATTATTCTTGCTGCATTTTATGCAAATAATCAGGCCAAGTAGCAGAATAAAGCTTACTTTACAAACAACTCAGTCCTATCATGATTTGTATTTTAATATAAGATGACTGGATAAAGTTTATGTTTCACAACTTATTATATGTTTGTCATTAAATTCTAAACTCATTAGTTTTGCATTGCTGCCTATATTTTAGACCAACTTTGCTTATTTCTGTGACCCAGCTAATGATCTTCAACTGCAGCCCACAATAAACAAAAGGAATTGGTAACATAAAAATCTGGATTAACATTCTAGTTCTGGACAATTATCCTGCAAATTCTGCAGAGTGATGGGAATATATAGGGTGCCCACCTAAATTTAATGAAGCACAACTGTAGCCACTAGTTTCCTCAGTATGTCACAGTCATTCTTTTCTCACCCTTGTAGAAGAACTCAATTCCACAGCTTCATCTTAGCATTCAGCTCATGATAAAGGGTCCATTGAATGCCCTTTTGTCCCAGCCTCAATTCTAAGCTTCTGGTTGTCACCATAGAAAAAAGTAGAAAATTTGAGAAACATAGAGGCAGGTGATAATGGAGGTAAAAAAGCACAATGCCGGTGAGCATAACTAATTCCCAGTGATTAAGCCAAGCCCCCGATTTCATGGATAAAGATTATCCTACTATCCATGCCATAAATGAGGTCTAATGAACTCCAGAGCTACTGACAGCAGGGAAGATAGGGCACATATGGGTAAGAGTGGATATATCCACCCGCTTAGGCATCCCTGTTAACATTGGTGAAAGCTGCCTCGACACCCATGGGAGGCACACTGTTACAATCACTGGGACTTGGGGATACAAGGTTTGAAGTGGGAAAAAGAATATTCTTTCTCCTATAGCTCAACATACCCTGGGTAATTGCTAGGAAGAGAAAGGAGCCAGGGACTCATGCTCCTCTCTCTCTTTCAAGATAAGTAGCCATTCATTTTTAGCCTATACCCCTTTTGAATGCATCCTGAACCCTTGGAACTCCTTTGAAAAAATGCTTACTTTTCATTTTTTTCTCCTCTGTTTGTTGTTTACAGATAGGTAATCATATCTCCATGTTTTGGGACATTCCCCTTCAATGCATCCTCCAAGTTTGGAAGAGTTAATTTCCCAAATATTAAACTAGGTGGCTTAGGATTGGACCCAGGAGGAAAGAACCCAGAAGACTGATATCCTGTCAACAGGATAAAAGTTGTTTTTTCTCTTTCTTTCTTTCTTTTTCTTTCTCTCTCTCTCTTTCTTTATCTTTTCTTTCTTTCTCTCTCTTTTCTTTCTTTGTTTCTTTCTTCGTTTCTTTTCTTTCTTTCTTTCTGTCTTTCTCTTTCTTTCTTTCTTTCTTTCCTTCTTTCTTTCTTTCTGTCTGTCTTTCTCTCTCTCTCTTTCCTTCTTTCTGTTTCCTGTTGGACTCTTGACCTCCCTCTCCCTATGCAAACTTGTGAAAGACCTTGGATATTTTTAGCTGTCTTTTCCACCTTTCCCTTGGTTCATTTTAATACGTGTTTTTTAATAACACAATTTGATTCTCCTCACCTTCAGGCTATCAAACTTCAAACAGCCACACTACCAGAGCCTGAGAAAATGGCCCCTTTCACTGGGGACACTTAGGCCTCTAAGGAAGGTCTGACTGCTGTTTTTTTTCACAACAGTGTTCCCTGTCATCAGGAAGCACTTAAAAGTGGTTTTTGTTCTCACCTTTATCCTTATTCTAACAGCAGTTAGATGTACTTATTTAGAGGGGAAAATAAGAGTTAGAAAACATCCAAGGGTCGTGGACAAAATCCCATCTTCAAGCCTAAAACAGCCCGAAGGCTGAAAAATCAGAGTGCTTGTCCCAGATGAAGCCTGCCTTTTTCCAACAGATTCTCTTGGACTAATTTCCATCTGAACACTGGGGGAAGGGAGTGGATCCTTGGAAGGCCATGGAAATTTTACCCCTTGTGCAGGGAGGAGGACCCTGGCTTCATCAGTTCCTGTGCGATGGTCAGGTGTTCTGCAATCTGTGAGGTGGGGGCCTGGTAAACATGACTCCCACTCACTTAGTTGAGAGTTTTTCTTTTTTCCTTTTTTTTTAACCCAATCAGCTCTACTCCTTATCCTTCAGGAGTGTCCCAGAGCCGAATCTTTCCTATCATGTGACAAGAACCCAATTTAGCTGAAGGAGAATGTTCTGTAACACGAGAAATTAGAACCTTTGTTTAAGATAAGCTGAATTTATGCATGTGGGTTTCATTCTGGCTTCTGTTATTTGTTTCAACATTTATTTAACTGTCTTTATGCCAGCACCACAATATTTTGATTACTGTAACTTGGCAATATGTTTTGAGGTACAAAATATTTATCTAAGGGTATTCTTTTTTTCCCAAGTTGATTTGCTACTTTATTTTTTTGATTTGCTTGTTTGTTTTTGAGTGTTTATGTAAATTATAGTGCAATATTTGAGGGCTTACTCCTGTGATGCTAATACTTTGGGAAGCCAAGGAATGTGGATTGCAGGACACCAGGAGTTTGACACCAGCCTGGGCAATATGGTGAAACCCTGTATCTACAAAAAATACAAGAACTTGCTGAGCATGGTGGCATGCACCTGCTGTCTCAGCTACTTCTGGCGCTGAGGTGAGAGGATCAATTGAGCTTGATATGTCAAGGCTATGGTGAGTCATGATTATAGCACTACACTCCAGCCTGGGTGACACAGCTAAATATTGACTCAAACATTTTAGACTATTTTACTACTTCTGCAAAAAGAACTATTGGCTTTTTGAAAGAGTACTTATTGACCTGTAGATCATTTCTAATACCGTTAACTGAGACACCACTCTTTTCATGAGGGCATTAGCTGCAGAGAGTATGTCCTTTGCAGACCCCTGAGCCAGCAACAGATGAATGAAGTACCCTGTCACAGAGATATTCTGCTTCACAAGTCCAGCTGAGGATCTGAGGACACTAACAGTCTCCAAAGGGAGTCCTGTAAAGAGTGGCAGCTGCACCCTGAGCAGATTGCACTCCAGGCATTTATTTAGTATAGAATTAATAACAGAAGCTTTGAGTAAACACACTTGTGGATAATTAACCTGGTTAAGAGAATAGTTCTCTGAATAATTAAGCCTCAGTTATCACAGTCTAAAGTAAATACCAGTGGGGGCAATTTCCCTGATCGACATTCCCCAGAAAGGACCATCTGGCTTAAAGGTTAGTTAATGGAGGTGGGGTAAACTAGCTTAATTGGGGAAGCCTCTATTGGCCCTAGTATTTACCCTATGACCAAATGCTTTAAGGTTAAAACTGGCTACCTTCAGCTCATTGAATTATTACAAGCTATGCAACCTTTCAGCATTCCAAAAGTTTGTGACTATTCTATAACTTTCCCTAATTATTTTCTTTTAATATTTCTGCCATCACCCTGAGTGAATTACAAAATCCTCCCCTTCATTCTTTTCTGCATCGGGTTTTTGATTGCAGAGCACAGATACGTGCAGTCATAGGTTTGTCAGGCGAGGTGGTCACTGATCTTATTCCAGCTTTGCATCATAGAAATAGCAAATAACAAAAAACAATCATGAGTATAATTAGCAACACTTCTTCCGGTCAGAGTGACTTGTAGAGTTACTTGTCATCTGAGTTCACTGTAAGGTATTAATGTGGAACCTCACTGGGAGAATGTTAATTTCCTTTTAATTAAGCAGTTGTGTTGTTAGAAGCTGGAAAGGGGGTGTTAGTCTAAGTACTTGGGTAGAGTAAAGCAGGTTAGAAGATGGGCTTAATAGATTTTGGCAGATACAGGTAGTAGACAAAGTGAGAGAGTAAAAATGGGGCAGCATTTGTTTAGCCTTCTGAGTCGTCTTCTTCTGATAAAGCTGCATCATCTTGCAGGATCTCTCCTAGGCTGGCTCAAGTTTTTTCTTCTTTTAATCCTTTGATGAGGATGCAGTGTCTTGGCTGGTGCTGGTGTATTGGAAATTGTAGAGATTGTACCTGTGCTAAGAGATCTCTTATAATCTTTGTTAAACAGCTTGTGCTTTTAATGTCCAGCTTACAGAAAAACTGGATGACACATCTTTAACTTTAGCCAATATGTTGACTCAGAGAATTTGGTTAACAATTAACATTTTAAAACTTGCTTAGACTTTCAAAACAGAATTATACAACATGTCCTGTATAGTTTTCTTTTTATAATCTTTTTGTGACTTTCACAGACAATTTTTGACATGCTTTAACTTTATTTCTTTTATAACCTTCCTTAATAAAGGTGCGTTCTAATGGTTATAACTTTCTTTTTTTTTCTTTTTTAAATTATTATTATTATACTTTAGGTTTTATGGTACATGTGCGCAATATGCAGGGAAGTTACATAAGTATACGTGAGCCATGCTGGTGCACTGCACCCACTAACTCGTCATCTAGCATTAGGTATATCTCCCAGTGCTATCCCTCCCCCCTTCCCCCACCCCACAACAGTCCCTTAAGTGTGATGTTCTCCTTCCTGTGTCCATGTGTTCTCATTGTTCAATTCCCACCTATGAGTGAGAATATGCGGTGTTTGGTTTTTGTTCTTGTGATAGTTTACTGAGAATGATGATTTCCAATTTCATCCATGTCCCTACAAAGGACATGAACTCATCATTTTTTATGGCTGCATAGTATTCCATGGTGTATATGTGTCACATTTTCTTAATCCAGTCTATCCTTGTTAGACATTTGGGTTGGTTCCAAGTCTTTGCTATTGTGAATAATGCTGCAATAAACATACGTGTGCATGTGTCTTTATAGCAGCATGATTTATAGTCCTTTGGGTATATACCCAGTAATGGGATGACTGGGTTGAATGGAATTTCTAGTTCTAGATCCCTGAGGAATCGCCACACTGACTTCCACAAGGGTTGAACTAGTTTACAGTCCCACCAACAGTGGAAAAGTGTTCCTATTTCTCCACATCCTCTCCAGCACCTGTTGTTTCCTGACTTTTTAATGATTGCCATTCTAACTGGTGTGAGATGATATTTCATTGTGGTTTTGATTTGCATTTCTCTGATGGCCAGTGATGGTGAGCATTTTTTCATGTGTTTTTTGGCTGCGTAAATGTCTTCTTTTGAGAAGTGTCTGTTAATGTCCTTTGCCCACTTATTGATGGGGTTGTTTGTTTTTTTCTTGTAAATTTGATGGAGTTCATTGTAGATTCTGGATATTAGCCCTTTGTCAGATGAGTAGGTTGTGAAAATTTTCTCCCATTTTGTAGGTTGGCTGTTCAGTCTGATGGTAGTTTCCTTTGCTGTGCAGAAACTCTTTAGTTTGATTAGGTCCTATTTGTCAATTTTGGCTTTTGTTGCCATTGCTTTTGGTGTTTTAGACATGAAGTCCTTGCCCATGCCTATGTCCTGAATGGTAATGCCTAAGTTTTCTAACATTTCTTTCTCTTTATCTCTTTTCTTTGTCTTACTTTTTGTAACCTTGACCTCTGATTTTTCTAGTCTTTCTTTCTTTTTCCCTCTATTTCTCTCTTTAAACTTTCTGTATCTCTCTGATCTTGGACAGCAATTAAATGAGTGTTGGTATCAATAGATACTTGTACATATCTAAGTTTTCCAAATTCAAGTATGGGTGTAACATCTGTTTGCTATATAGCAGGTTAAGTTCTGTTCCCCAAGTGTTAACACCTGTTGAAGGAAGGGACTTACCTATGAGCTGGCAATCCAGGCATTGTAGGATAATTTGTTTAGCCAGTCTCTGAGTAATTTGGTAAATTTCTTCAATTTTGGTGGAAAAATTCATGCAATTAGGTGGCTTGGTCTAGCAATGCTGTCATAACCTGTAGGTCTGCTTGATCACTGCTCATAAGCCAATGGGCCAGGAAGTAAGCTGTGGGCTCAAATGTGTGTAATAAAAATGTGACTTGTATGTTGATCTAGTCAATTGCTGAAGTTGGAGAAGGAGTAAACAGTCCTCGCTCCAGAGTAGAGTTAAGGTTGTAAACCTCTTTTAACAAATAAACAGAGTAACCTTAGCTTTCTGTGTGCTAGTAAACTCAGATTGCATGATTGAATTATATGGTCTCTACCAGACTGCTGCTTTTCCATGTTTGCCAGACACATCAGTAAATGGTGTTAAAGCATTAGTTATAGGAGAGTAAACTATTTTTGTAGACATTATTACCGGAGTATGAGATAAGAAATGAAGGAGTTTATCAGTAGGGAGGATGTGCTCTATTTGCCCCATGTAATCAGATAAAATGATTTGTGGGTGTATTGACAAAGATAATGCAGCTTTGAATTGCTCTTTACTTAGACGAATCATGATGATATCCGTTATGTGGCAACTGATTTTAATGTTTGTGACCTGAATAGACGACTTTAGTAATTAACTGAATATAAGGAGACAGTGTTTTAGTCCCGGTATGGGAGCAAAAAAACCATTCTAGGAAACATAGCCTGGGAGTCATTTGTCCTAGTAACCCTGTAGGGGAGTGTTAGGTGGAAAAAATAAATAGCTGATTGGAATACCATGGATCAATGCGATCTAGCTGCCTTTGAAAGATGGCTTGCTCAATTTCCTTGATTTCCATTTTTGCTGCAAGGGTTAAATATCTGGAGGAATTGAGGGCTGGGTTGCCCTTTAAGATAGAGAACAGGTTTTGTAGTTTATTGGTAGGAATTCCCACAAAGGGACAAATCCAGTTAATTTGTCCAATAATTTCTGATAATCATTTAAGGTGTGTAAGTTGTTAGTACTTAGTTTAAACTTTTGAGGTCTTACTGACCAGGAGATTAACAGATATCCAAGATATTTTCAAGGAGGGGACATGGGTACTTTTTCAGGTGCAATGACTAACTTTTCAGCTGTATATTCTTTATGACAGAATTAAACAAATTTAAAGGTGTTGGCTCCGTTGGGGCTGCTAGTAGAATATCATCCATAAAATGAATACTTTCGTAATCAGGAAATTTTTTTCTACTAGATAGCAAAGTTTGCTTTTAACTGTTTCTAAGCTAACTCATGGGTTGTTTGTAATGTCTCAACCTTTAAACGTTACTGTTTTACTTAAATTGAATTTGGTGAGCCTCATCAGGATGGAAGAGAGATAACAACAGTGGACATTATTAGAAAGAGGTTTTATAATTCTTACATTTTACTTAAATTTTAGCTGAGAACTATAATCTGAGATGTTGCTTGTAAACAAGGAGCACATGAGATTTTGTCTTGGATAGCCTGTGGATCTAGAAAAAGGAGCAGGCAGGTCTCGGTGCTGTGGCTGCTTTACATTTGTAAAGTCGCCATTTTTTGCCTGTGCCATTTTTTCGCTTGTGCTGGCTCGCTTCCCCAGCTGCAGGACACATGTGGCCTGGGTGGGCTTTGTCACATGTGCTTCTGACCCCTTCACAGCAGGCTAGTTCTGGCTGCAGCTTGGCTCTTTGTTGTTTCTGTCACAGTGTGGGTGGAGTTTTTCTTTCTACTTACTGCTTCCTTGTCCTGACCCTGTGGCTCTGGCTTTTAATGATTATTCTTAACAGTTTATGTACCTGATTACTTTGCTGAATTTTGCATTACCGGGCAGGCTAATAACTCTCCTTTTATTGCTGCCAGCTTAAGACAGGGTCTAATAGCTGGAGCGTATTCCTGGTCTTTTTTCTTACATATTGAAGAAGAGGACTCAAGTAAAACCTCTGTTTCTTCTTTGTTATTTTGGCCCAGTGATATTAGGGCTGACGGAAGAGGAGGTGATAAGGCAGGTGACATTTCCTCCTCCTTCCCTTTTATAGGCTGTTCTGTGTATAACGGAGACAGGACTGCTCTAATTAAAGCCCATAACTGCTGGGACCTCTTGCCTTTGTGTCTGATGTTGAAGATTTATCGCCACTTATTCCCAGAGTTCTACATCCAGTGTTCCTTTTTCGGGGAACCATGGTCTTGGGATTGTGTCCAGAATTGGTTCCTTCCAGTGGGTTATTGGTCTTGCTGACTTCAAGAAGAAGATGCAGATCTTCCCAGTGAGTGTTACAGCTCATAAAAGTAGTGCAGACCCAAAGAGTGAGCAGCAGCAGATTTATTGCAAAGACTGAAAGAGCAGAGCTTCCACAACATGGAAGGTGACTGAAGCAGGTTGCTGCTGCTGGCTCGGGTGGCCTGCTTTTTTCTGTATTTGGCGCCACCCACATCCTTCTGATTGGTCCATTTTACAGAGTGCTGATTGGTCTGTTTTACAGGGTGCTGATTGATCCATTTTTACTGAGTTCTGACTGGTGTGTTTACAAACCTTTAGCTAGACACAGAATGCTGATTGGTACATTTACAATCCTTTAGCTAGACAGAAAAGTTCTCCAAGTCTCCTACCCAATTAGCTAGACACAGAGCATTAATTGGTGGATTTACAAACCTGTAGTTGGACACAGAGTGCTGATTGGTGCATTTACAATCCTTCATCTAGACAAAAAGTTCTCCAAGCCCCCATCCAACCCAGAAGCCCAGCCAGCTTCACCTCTCAATCCCCTCTCTAAACAGGACACCCCAACTGCTGTTGGGAATTGGACAATGACCACTCTAGCTACTTCCTTCTAGATATAGGGGCAAAGAACTACACTGCAGTTGTAGTGTCCTCCAGAGGGGAACCCTTTAGGCCAGTGAAAGGGCTAGGAGGTTGGTCCAGGGGTCCTTGGTGGAAGTTGTTAGTTGAGCTCATATGGGGTTCCATTTGTAAGACCATCTCTAGCTTGATGACCTCAATTCTAGAGGAAAGAAATTTGAGAAGAAGGTTAACAATACAGGGCTTGAAGGCAAGTAGTGGCAAGATGGCTGCCATGGGACCTAGAAAGGGGAGAAGCCATGTTGCCCAACTTCAGAGGTTGGTATAAGGGTTTGAAAGATGTTGTCTTATTTCACAAGCCTTTTACTGTACACACCAGGCAGCATCTTGTACTATCCCTCACTGGTTAGTGTAAAAACAATGCTCTTCCCTTAAGAAGGTGCGGAGTCCTCCTTTCTCAGCAGTGAGGAGGTCTAGGCCTCTGTGGTTTTGGAGAGTCACTGCTGGTAAAGAATCTAGCAGGGATTGTAGAGTAAGGATAGATTTTGTTATTTCTCACACACTATCTGAGAAATCCTTTGAGAGTGTGTGGTGGTAAGAAAATGAAGTAGGTAAACCTGCTATTCTGCTTCTGGTAGCAGTGGCCATTTCTAACCCTATGAGTAGGGGTATTAGTTGTATGGCCCTGCAATGATGGACTTGAGCTTTGAGGAGCACTGATAGGGCCTGATTTCCTGGGGCAATGTTAATCTTGAGACTTAGAAAAACTAAGGTGCAGGTGCCTGTCCAGTTAGTGGGGAGACAGATATAGTTGGACGTTCCACATAAGAAGAATAAGCCTTGGCTGGGTAGATATTTAGAAATTTACCCTGGCTTTTAAAGGAATAGGGTATACTGTTTTTTCTTTACTATTTCCATATCTCTTTCTTTCTCTTCGACTTCTCCTTCATCTCTCTCTTTCTGACGCCCTCTTTGTCCATCTGTCTCTTCCTCTCTCTCTCTCACTCTGACTTTCTGTCTCTTTCCCTTTTTCCTTTCTGCTGGTCTTTCCCTGCATCTGCCAGCTGCTTATGCTGCTGTTCTCCCCTCTCCTTCCCCTTTTGATGGCTTTGGCAGTGTAAGATTACCACCTCCTTGGGTTTTTGCATTGTGCGCAATAACTCCATGATTTCCTTGTGGCATTTAATAGGGGTTCCCCCAGAGGTTAGGAACTCCCTTTCTTTCCACATTGCAGCATGGGCATGTAGGATTAGATAAGCATACTTGTTATCTGTACACATTTATTCTTTTTCCCTTTCCCAGTTCTAAGGCTCGGGTAAGTGCCAGTAGTTCTGCTTACTGGGCACTGGTCCCTGGGAGAAAACACTTACTTTTAAGCATGGTTACATCACTAACTATGGCATAACCTGCCCTTCATATCCCATTCTTCACAAGTGAACATCCATCAGTATATAGGTTAAGGTCAGGATTACCTAAGGGGACTTCTAAGAGATTATCTTGGGCGGCATAAGTCTGGACTGTAATTTGTTGGCAGCCATGCTTGATTGGTTCCCTATCCTCTGGGAGAAAAGTGACAGGGTTGAGGGCAATGCATGTATGTATTTGAAGCACCAGTGTCTCAAGGAGTAGAACTGGTATCTAAGCAGGTTGTTGTCTGATAGCCACAGACTCCCTTTGGCACCTAGTATGCCATTTACATCATGAGTAGTCCAGACAGTGAGATCCTTTCCTTGTATTATTTTGATAGCTTCTGACACTAAGCCAGCCACTGCCACAACTACCCATAAAGAGTGAAGCCAGCCTTTTGCTACTACATCAATTTCCTTACTTAGGTATGCCACTGGTTGGGGGATTGTTCCATGAATCTGAGTAAGGTCTCTAAGAGTTATCCATGTTCTCTTGGTGACATATAAAGAGAAGTTTTGTCCTGTGGGAAGGCTTAAACCTGGAGCTTGTACTAGGACCTGTTTTAAGGTTTTAAAGGGTATTTTAAAATACCTCTGGCTCCCATTCTACTGGATGAGTATTTACCCTTTGGATCTCCTTGATTACCGTATAGAGTGGTCTGGCCATCTTGCTGTATCTGGAGATCCATAGTTGGCAAAAGTGGGTGATTCTAAGAACCCCCACAACTGTTTTAATGTCTTAGAGTGAGGGCAAGCCAGTATAGGCTGTATCCATTCCTTACTGAGGGCCCTGGCCCCTCTGGCTAAAATTAGGCCTAAATATTTGACCTGCTGTAGGCAAAGTTGGGCCTTTGACCTAGACACTTTGTACCCTTGATTAGCTAGAAAGTTCAGGAGATCTAGAGTAGCCTGCTGGTATGAGACTTCCAAACTGGTGGCCAAAAGTAAATCATCCACATACTGAAGGACCAGAGTCCCTGGACATGAGAAGTGGCCTAGATCTTGGGCCAGTGCCTGACCAAACAGATGAGGACTATCCCTAAACCCTTGGGGCAAGACGGTCCTTGTAAGTTGGGAACTGTGATCTGTGGAATCCTCAAAGGCAAAGAGAAAATGGGAGCCAGAGTGCAGAGGAATACAGAAGAAGGCATCCTTGAGGTCCAGAACTGTGAATCATGCTGCTTCCTCTGGTATTTGAGAGAGCAGGGTATAGGGGTTGGGTAAAACTAGATATAGAGGAATTACTGCCTCACTGATGAGTCTAAGATCTTGCACTAATCTCCACTGACTGTTCGGGTTTTGGTCTTCTAGAATTGGGGTGCTGCAGGGACTGTTGCATTTCCTTACTGAGCCTTGAGCTTTTAAATGTTTAACAATATCCTATAATCCTTTATGAGCTTCAGGCCTTAAAGGAAATTGCCTTTGATAAGGAAAAGTGGTGGGATCTTTTAGCCTGATTTGGACTGGGCAGACATTTTTTGCCCTTCCAAATTGTCCTTCTAAGGCCCAAACTTCCGGGTTAATTCCCTCCTCAAGCCACGGACAACGAATGGGTAACTTGTTCCCCATATTCATGTAGATAACAGCTCCAGCTTTGACTAATATATCCCTCCCTAATAAGGGTGTGGGACTTTCAGGCATAACAAGAAAGGCATGTGAAAAGACTGAAGTCTCCCAATTCCAAATCAGGAGATGGGAGAAATACCTGGTTATGGCTTGTCCCAGGATTCTTCGGATGGTAATAGATCTTGAGGATGGTTGTCCAGGACAGGAGATTAACACTGAGAAAACCACATCAGTGTCAAGGAAGAAGTCAATTTCCTGGCCATCAGTGGATAAGCATATCCAGGGGTCAGTGAGGGTGATGAAATGAGCTGGCACTTGTCCCAGGCACCCTCAGTCCTGTTGTTGGATCATCTGGTTGTGTTCTTCTGGCCCAGAGAACCATTGCACTGTGGGGCAGTGCACCTTCCAGTGATTTCCTTGGCATAGTGGACTTGGACAAGGGGACAGCTTGTTTTTCATTGGACAATCTTTTTTTAAGTGTCATTGTAAACCACACTGATAACAAATCCTATGGGGTGATTGGTCTGCTCCATTTTCTGTCCTCTCTGAAACACCAAGGTTTGTTTGTCTGAGGGCCATGACTAAGGCAGCAGCCTTTCTCTGATGTCACTTTTCCTTTTGGGCCTGTTCCTCTTGTTCCCTATTATAGAACACCAAGGTTGCCAGGTTTAGTAATGCTTCCAGATTTTGTTCATGGCCCAGGGCTTGCTTTTGGAGCTTTCTCCTGATATCTGTGGCTGATTGGGTAGTAAACTTATCTTTTAGAATCAATTGACCATCGAGTGATTTGGGTGATAGGGGAGTATATTTTCTTAAGACCTCCCTTAGCCACTCAAGGATGGCAGAAGGAGTTTCTTCCTTTCCCTAGGGAGGTTAGGATATGGGGATAAGCTGAGAGGTCCTCCCGTGGGATGTAAATTGCAAGCTTTGCATAGTTTTGTATTCTCCTTCAGTGAAAAGAAAGCTTGGACACAGGGTACTGCACTCCTTTTCCTTGCCTCTTACAGAAAAGGTCATGCTACAGGATAGTATTATAATTTATATTTCCCTCAGGTGGCCATTTTTCTGCATCAGAGAGAGAATATTGGGTCCAGGTCATAGTGCAGAAAAAAAAGCCGATTCTTTTTCATGGCTTATGGGTCAAATTGCTCCCAATGGCTTAGGATGCATTTCAAGTGTTGTTCTGTTAATGCCTGAGTGTTTCCCATCTGAAAGACAAAAAGACCCACTCTTTTTGTTTGTTTGTTTCTCCACCTGCCTAAGAACTCACAATGGATTCTTAACCCTGCTGATCAGAATAGTTGTACTCACCAATGCAGCAGCAGAAACACTAGTTTTCCTCCTGGACCACAACAAAACCTGCAGCCTTTCCTGTCCACCTAGACCACAAAGAGGACTGAGAAAAGTCAGATTTGGTGGCCTTTACTGACACATTCTCAAAAACCTGTTAGAGTCCTAAGCATTATCCTGTTAGTACTGGGACTATATCCTTGTCCTATAAAGATGTTATGCACCAAAAATGAAGTGGAGAGCCATACCCTGAGGGAGGGAATTGATCTCTAGAGTTGGAAGAGTGATGTCTTTTGTCCTCACTTATATGAATAAGAAAGATAAAATTTCTGAGGCATCCCATATCGTAGCTTCAGGAATAGGTTTTTTTAGGCCTGTTTTTCTGTGGAGGGATCTTAAAATTCCAGATAGTCCCCACTATAATGGGACTTTGGGCAAAAATTATGTCTTTCTGATTGCTGAGCCTGAGTGCCAGAAGAAGGGAATAGAGTCCTGGGGATTACACTAGAAAGCATTCTTACAGGAGAAACTAGAAAAACACCAGAGACAGGGAGTGGTTTTTAGAAGCAGGACTAGTCTCAGAGAAGAGAAGCAAGAGGAAGATTGTCTGACAGGCATTAGGACCCAGGAGGCAAGGGTCAGGATAGACAGGATACATGAGAGAGTCTCTCTTGGGTGACATGACTCTAAAAGTTCCATTCATGGCTGTGGGGTCAACCAATTTGTTGTCGGGACCCTGGAGCTGAATGGTTTTCCTATGGACCCTCAGCTCAGCCCAGAAGCACAGGAAAAGTGGAAGCTAGTTCCAAGTAAAGCAACACTCCCAACTCTGAAGATTTGGTGGTTGTTAGAGATCCCTTTCCCAGAAAGCCTGGCACCCAAGTCTTTAGTCCAGTGACCAAGTTAGTCACTTTTAACTGGCCGACAGGTGCCTGGCATTTAGCCCCAGAATTCTAAGGAAAAACAGGACAGAATAGCAAGCACAAGGGGTTGATGGTACTCACTGCTTGACAATAGGCAATAGTCCCTTTGTGGTCACCAAAAAGTGTCCAGAATTGATTCCTTCCAGTGGGTTCTTGGTGTCACTGACATCAAGAATGAAGCCAGAGACCCTCACAGTGACTGCTACAGTTCTTGAAGACAGTGTGTCCAGAGTTTGTCCCTTCAGGTGTTCATGGCCTTGCTGACTTCAGGAGTGAAGCTGCAGACCTTCCCAATGAGTTTTACAGCTCTTAAAGGTGGCACATCTGGAACTGTTTTTTCCTCTCAGTGGGTTCATGGTCTCGCTGGCCAGGAGTGAAGCTGCAGAGCTTTGCAGTGATTGTTATGGCTCTTAAAGTTGGTGCATCCAGAATTGTTTGTTCCTCCCGGCAGGTTCCTGGTCTTTCTGGCTTCAGGAGTGAAGCCACAGGCCTTCATGGTGAGTGTTACAGCTTATAAAGCTAGTGTAGACCCAAAGACTGAGTAGCAGCAAGATTTATTGCAAAGAGCAAAAGAACAGAGCTTCCGCAGCGTGGGAGGAGACCCGAGCAGGCTGCCGCTACTGGCTGAGGTGGCCTGCTTTTATTCCCTTATTTTGCCCCACCCTCATCCTGCTGATTGTTCCGTTTTACAGAGTGCTGATTGATCTGTTTTTACCGAGTGCAGATTGGTGCATTTACAAACTTTTAGCTAGACACAGAGCACCGATTTCTGCATTTACAATCCTTTAGCTAAATAGAAAAGTTCTCCAAGTCCCTTACCCAGTTAACTCTACACAGAGTGCTGAGTGGTGCATTTACAATCATTTAGCTACATAGAAAAGTTCTCCAAGTCCCCACCCAACCCAAAGCCCAGCCAGCTTCACCTCTCAGGATTACAACAGTTTGCATTATATCCCTCAGTTGAGCCTGCAAAACTGATGCCCCATTAGCCTTAAGCAACTGTTTCAACACTTTTATATACTGTTTCTGTTAAGCTGATAAGTGTTGTCCCATGAGAATATCTCAGTTTGACTCAACTTCCCCCAGAACTTGGTAACCTCAAGTGGGTACCAATGACTTACTGATTAGTCACTGACTTCACCACGTGGATTCTTTTTCCACCTTTGCTTTCAGGGAGTCCATCACATTCCTCATTCTTCTTCCACAGCTTTCCTCATGAGAGTGGTTCTCACACTTCCCTCACAGATTGCCTCACACAATGGGCTCCAGTTACAGGGAGCTCTTTCTGCACAGCCCTGGCTGCCCTTACATGGGGGCACCAGTTGAGGTAGTGCTCCCTTTGTGGGGGCAGTAGCTTCAGGGGTCTGTCCCTTGCAGACCCTTGACCTGGTGATGGGTGAATAAACTGTCCTGACACACAGACATTCTGCTTTGCCAGTCCAGCAGAGGGTCTGAGGCCACTCTGACTCCAAAGAGAGTCCTGTAAAGAATGGCAGCCCCCCGAGCAACTCACACTCCAGGCTTTTATTTAGTATAGAATTAATCACAGAAGTTTTGAGTAAACACCCTTGTGGATAATTAACATAGTTAAGAGAATCATTCTATTAATGATTAAACCTCAGGTACCATAGTCTAAAGTAAATACCACTGGGAGCAATTTCTCTGATCTACCTCCCCAGAGAGAGCCATCTTAGTTAATGGAGGAGCATAAACAGACTTAACTGGAGAAGCATCAATTGTCCCTAGTATTTACCCTATGGCCTAATGCTTTAAGGTAAGAACAGGTTGCCTTCAGCCTGTTCAATTATTACAAGCTATATAATAATTTTAGCCTTTTAGCCTTCCAAAAAGGTTTGTTACTATTCCTTATAACTTTTCCTAACACTTCCCTGTAATATTTCTGCCAGCAGCCTGAGTGAATCGAAACAATTAACATGTAAAACATTGCGAACATGTACCATAAAACCTAAAGTATATTAATAATAATAATTAAAAAAATAAAAAGAATAAAAAAAAGAAATTTGCCTATTCTAACTCTTGAAAAACAGTATGCCCAAGAATTTGTCTAGTTTTCATATATATACAGACATACTAGTTTTCTTTGGTTTTTACTTCCGGTTATATTTTATTGTAGTCAGAAATAATTTTTTTGTGATTACCATCTGTTTAAATATGCTAAAACTTGCATTCTAGCTTAAAAGTTTGTCAATCTAAGAAAACGTGCCAAATGTATATAGAAATATGTACTATGCTATTGTTGGATGAAATATTTTGTAGGTTATCCCCAGGTCTTTTTTTGCTTTTTAACTTTTTTTTTCTGTATATTTTTCTTTTTCTTTATTTTGTTTTTTTTTAAATTTACTTTCATTTTTTCTATGCATTTAAGTTTGTCTCTATGTTTTATGTTTTATATTATCGTCTCTTCCTTTCAAATGTTCTCCAATTTGTGTCTTGTTTGAAACATTTTATTTAATTTCTTTTTTATCTTATTTACTTCCATTCTTATCCCTTTATATTATTTTATGTTATTTCTCCATCTTTATCTTTATTTTTAATTTTTATTTTTTTCTCCTGATTCATAAAATTTTATTTTATTGCAAATTATTTCATTTCTGTTTATTTCTCTTAAGTTTATTGTATTTATTTTCTTCTTCATTTCATTTATTTTCCCTGATCCTAATTACATTTCTCTTTATTTTGGTCTATTTTATTTCAGTTTATTTGTCCTTACTATTTTTTAATTACTTTAAATTTATTTTTAAATTTTTTTCTCTTGATTTTATTTGTTTCACTTTATTTTTCTATATTTTGTGTTGTAAATCAGAAGAGATGAGCTATTTTAGATTGACCCAGCCATAGTGGTCAAAACTTGTGTTTGCTGAGGCTCTCTGGCAGCCACTCTAACCCAGGCATCTCCAATCCAGGGTATAGTCAGGGCCTCCTAGCAGGATTGCTAAGATCCCTGGGCAGATGTTTCATTGTTACAGAACCATCTAGCATTAAGTCCACGGGCCATTTATCCTGCTTCCTGAAACCACCTGTAAGCTTCAGTGTTGCTAGGCCAAGGGCCTGGCCGCCCCTTTATTGTGTGCCAATTCATCCTTCACACACAATCCCAGGTACTGGCCCCTCTGCCTTCTTTACCAGGACAGGCCCCACACCCACTCCACTCCACCAGGGCATGTCTAGACCACATGTGTGTCTTTTTGTTGCAAGAAAGAAAAAATATTTTTGTGTTGGTCTGTTTTTGAGACAGAATCTTGCTATATCACCCCACCAGGAGTGTGGTGACACGATCTCAGCTCACTGCAGCCTCCATATCTCAGATTCAAGAAATTGTCCTGCTTCAGCCTCCCAAGTAGCACTGCAGGCTTGTACCACCATCCTAGGAATTTTTTTTTTGTTTGTTTGATGTTTAGAGGAGTCGTAGTTTCACCAGGCTGGTTTGAAACTCCTGACCTCGAGTGATCCATCCACCTTGGTATCCAGAAGTACTAGGGTTACAGGTGTGAGCCACCATGACTGACTGAAAAATATATTTTTAAATTTAAACTTGACATATAACAGATTTATTATGAAAATTTCAGCTTTATGGGTAGATATACATGCAACTATGTGTGTGTGAAAATGGTAATAATATGAGAAGATAAACATTTCTACACTTTGTTTAATAAATTTATGGAGTTGTTATTTTACCTTTTCCTGTCTATCTCTATATGTACAATGGAAAAATCCTCAGTGAAGGCTCCTCGGTACGATAAACAAAATGTTGTGGAATCAGACATTAATAGATGAATGGTGAAGTAACTTCTGGTTTTCATCTGGAGCTCTCACAGTTAGGATTGAAAACTCTTGGTTGTAAACTCATGTGATGAGGAATTATACTATGCTGTCCTCTTCTGCACATTTGTCTACCATCAAAGTTCTTTGAACTTGCCAAAGAAAAAAGTGGGAAGTTGTTTCCCTAACACCTACTCATCTCTCTTTCATAGTTTTTATTTTTGGTTGTGCATTGTCCAGATTGCATAGAAGCTCATGATTACAGAGGACATATTTGTCAAAAGAAAGCCTTGTTGCACCAGGATTAAGTGAAGGTATTTACTACCTAGGACCTATGGTTCCTCCAAAGCCAGGATGAAACAATTACCGAAGTCAGAAAATGATGACAGAAGTTTAGAGCTGCTCATGGGGAAAGAAAAATGCTCCCTTTTGCTTTGAAAGTGGTCACTGCCTCTTCATCAATCTTATGTCTGACCATGATGTGTTTCGTGTTCATCTTTCTTGGTATTCCAGTGAAAGTTCATCTGAAAAAAAGAGGCTTGAATGAGAGTGGTAAGGAGAACAATTGCATCCTTCTCTAGCTGACGGCTTGGTGAGTTTTGAATTCCATTGAGCAGAGACTGAAATCCTTCTTTACTATGGAGTAAGTTGTGTCAAATTTGACTCCCATGTATATGGCACCAGTTTCAAGATGTCAAAGAATAGAGTCAGAACCAGTGAATGAGATATGGAGTTTTACTTTGGACTTACATAAAGTGGAGAAAGTCCAGTGTCAGTGGGCTAAGTAAAATAACAACACCCACTTGCAAAAAGCTTTTAGTTAGTGTAGTATTTTTATTTAGCACATTTGTCTGAATAACCTTTCAGCTGTTGGCCTTTATTTAACAAGAAATGAAAGGGCTTCAATCCCCTGTGTGGCCTCTGTTCCATGCCACAGGATAGGACAGACCAGGGGCTCATATGTTCCTCATAGATAAAGAATAATTTATAGGTTGGCCACTGCAAGATGTTTTTTTCTTTGAGACAAAATCTCACTCTGTTGGCCACGCTGGAGTGCAATGGCATGATCTTCTCCTGTCTCAACCTCCCAAGTAGCTGGCATTACAGGCAAGTTCCACAATCTCCAGCTAATGTATATTTAGTAGAGATGAGGTTTCTCCATGTTGGTCAGGCTTGTCTTGAACTCTTGTCATTTTTAATAGAGACGAGGTTTCTCCATGTTGGTCAGGCTGATCTCGAACTCCTGACCTCTGGTGATCCACCGGGCTTGGACTAACTAATTTCTGGGATTACAGGCATTAGCCACTGCTCCCAGGCATGCCACAGCTCGATTCTTGTCACTTGGAAGTTTTAACACTCAGAAGCCCTTTTAATATAAGGTTAGTGTCCAGATATTCCCAAGTGAAGTTAACACTGTCAGTTGCAACCATAATCTGGTTCAGACAACAGAGGTTCTTCTTCCTGAGACTCTAGAGAAAGAGATTTTTGCTTTTTCTTGAATCACTGCATTGACAGGATTTTATCTAAGAGGCCTGATGTGTGTGCACATTGCTGATATGGATATCTAAGTTAATGAGATGGCTTCTTAGCTGGTAGGGTCTGTTCCTATTATAGGTTTGTTCAGGCTGCTGAGGTGCTCCTTCTCCAGAATTTCACTTGACTATATCATTCTGGGGCTCTAGTACTATTTTACAAGGTGGGACATGCTGAAATAAACCCTAAAATTGTGGTTCAGAATGACCAGAATGAGGCTGCCCTTTAAAAGAGAGAACTGCCAGGGTTGTGTATTATTATTCTTGCCATTCTAACATATCTTTTGTTATGGAGACCAGAAAAGGATCTTAGTATGTGACAGTCCTTCTCCTAGAGTTGCTACTATTTATACATGACTCAAGTGTCAAGGTAGGTTGTGAGATCTCCCTTCCTGGCACAGCCTGAGTAGGCTAGAGCTCTGTAAACCTTGATACTTGGCTCAGGCAGTCTTCAGAGGAATTTCAAAAATTATAGGGTGTGGAGGGTAGAGAAAGAGCTGGTAATGATGGCAAGTTATGGGAGGCTGGAAGAGAATGGGACCTGCTTGAAACAGTACAAACCCTGCCTGGGTGTAGCTGAGGAGGCAGGAAGAGAATGGGATCTGCTTGAAACAGTACAAACCTTGCCTGGGTGGAGCTGAACAGTCAAGCCAGTTCTCTGATTTTGGATTTGTGCCATGGAATTAACAGGCCCACTTATGCTCTGGCCTGGGTGCTTAACTCTTGTTCAAGAACAAAATGTGAATTCTGGACTCTGGAATTTCAGTTTTGCAGTCCAGTGGAGTGTAGAGGCCCAGGTTGGCCCAAAAAAGAAGCTGTGGGTGGGCTTACCACAACTGACTGGTTGCTTCTCTGCATACATTGAGAAGGAAGAAGAATCTTTTTTCTGAAGACAAGCCCAGAGAGGAGTCAGGCAAGCCCAGGGAAGTCTGAAACTTAAGGGAGTCAGAAAAGAAAAAGGTTGATGTCTCAGATATGTGCTTTTGCCCCTCTTGGCTTTTGGCTTTGGGGGCTCAATTTGCCCATCAGAAAAATGGGCAATGAAATCCCTTCAGTGAGAGGCTGCTCACCCCACTTTTACCAAGCCACTGCACATTGCCCACCCTGCAGCTCCAGAAGGTGCATTGCCACCTCTCTTTCCCAGTTTCAAGTGATTCTTCTGCCTCAGCCTCTGGTGTAGCTGGGATTACAGGCACCCACCCAGATTATTTTTGTATTTTTAGTAGAGATGCAGTTTCAGTATGTTGGCCTGACTGGTCTTGAACCCCTGGTCTCTGGTGTTCCACCTGTCTCAGCCTCACAAAGTACTGAGATTTCAGATGTCAGCCACTGCACCCACACCAAAGAATGTTATGTGAAATTTTCTGAAAAGATAACTATATATTATGTGTACAGTTAGCAACAGGCAAAGGGACAAACAAAAAAAGCAGAATTTGGTCAAGATTATTCTAAGCCAGGAGCAATAATATTTCAAATAAATGAGTTTAATACAAAGCTGTGAAAAAAATTTGCTTTCAAAATCATTGAAGTTTTTCATTTGGTGATAAGTTATCAGCACTTGTAAAATTATCTGTTTCATTCTAATATTTTGCTTTTCTTCTCAAAGTAGGTACACAGCCATAAATAACTATAATTACTTGCTATACATCTGTTACACACCTAAAGTTTATTTACAGTAATATATCTCTTACATTTAAATTCATGTAAATTAAAACTAAAGGTCTTTATGTGTTTAGCAGATCAGAGAAGTCATATGTTTAATAGAAAAATGTAGGATAAAATTTTGTAAATATTTGTTCAGAATTCATGAGAAGGTAGCTCCATTATGGTCACATAATCTCCATTAGAACCATCATAATAACCTTTAGTTACAAGAAAAACATAAATGTAAGTTGTAAAAATCATATTTTCCAAATTATTCTAAGTTAAAGACCACTGACAAAAGGATCACTACAGATGTTATTTCACTGTCACCCTATAGTATATTGTCACCATCTGTTACCTACAGCTTTGTGTAAGATAAGATAACGTCAGTGGCAAGACATACATTCAATATTAAATAGCCTTAATGCAATAACGACAATTTTGGTTATTTCAAAAAAAATTAAGTCCACACATTGTCATTAAAAAGGTATTTTTAAATTCACTGTATTTTAATTACCTTAATTTGCAAATGGTAAAGCAATTTTTCTTTAAAATTCAAATTGTTCCTATTACTATGCATAATATTATCCTGATCACTTACCACACTGCTATCATCCTGTTACTATGATACAGTTATAAACCAACCAATACTTGGCCTTTTCACTTAGAAATTCTTCATGTATCTTAGATTTCACTTTTCTTAAACTTCCATTGCAGAATATATAAATCTGTCCATCTAATATGGAAGAACCTCTCATAACTCTGGTGGAGCAACCATTGTCCATGTTCTTTCACATACATTCTAGACATGAAGACATAGCAACAAATGTAAGAGTTAAATTATGTCAATATTTGCTTTTGAAAAATACTAAATTATTTTAATATTAAAAACTAGGTCCCTGTTATAGGAAAGTGATCAAGATTCCTGACTAGAAGCAGCTAGTGTGTGTAGTTCTCGTAGAGAGGAATGCAAGTTGTGCATAAATACATCACCTTCAACTGAAACATCCACGTACTTGCATTGGGAACAATCAAACAACTTAAGTTATGGAGAATGGAATAAAGCAAGGCAGGACAATGGGTCACCTAGGAACAACATGGAGCCAAGAAAACCTCCCCACTCAATAAAGCAGTGGGTATATGTGTGACCCTGGGAACCCACGGTTCTCCCACAGATCTTTGCAACCCTCAGGTGAGGAGATCTATTCATGAACCTGCTTCATCAAGGCCTTCAGTTGAACACACAGAGCTACGTGGAGTCTCAGAGATCAGCTGCTGAGGCCTGTGCAGAGATTCAAGAACCCTAAGTACTCAGTTTTTCCAGGCTTCCCAGAAAAAGTGGTTGCAACTCCAGTAAAGCAGGAGGCTACACTTCTGTAAATATTCATAGAAAAGAGGCAGAATCCATGAGGCTGACCAGTGATAGTTTTAGGATCCATGCCCACAGTGCCCCACAGGGTAAGATCTATTGGCTTAGCATTCTGGTCAACCATTGGTAGCAGCACTGCACCTCCCTGGCATGAAGCTATCAGAAAGTCGAGTGGGACACCACCTTAGATGCTTGGGCAACTTCGCCATTCCAGCCTTCAGGCTTTAAAAAGCCCAAGTTATGTGGGGCATAAAGAATCTCCTAGCACAGTACAGGCACTCCAAAAATATGTGGTCAGAATGCCTGTTAAATCAGGTGCCCAATCTCATTTCTTGCAACTGCAAAAGACTTCCTAATCAGAGTGAGCAGCTACCACCACTGGTGCTATTTGGTTGGTGGAATTTTGAAACCTCTTTGTGATATAATTGCTAGAGGGGAGAGTGAGCAGCAATTTTTCCTATGTGTGTGACTTAGCTGCTCCAGCCTTCTGGCTTTAGAGAATCTAAATAAACTGTGGATGGAAGTGGTACCTCTGCAGAGCAGAGATGTACTAGGAAAATGTTGCTAAACTGCTTTCTTAAGTGGCTCCCCAATTACGTTCTCTTTACTGAGTAAGAAATTTCAACAAGGGATTCCAGATACCTCTTACAGGTGCTGTTGTGTTGGAAAGAGGTCTACACCTCCCTGGGATTGAGCTGTCAGAAAAAGGGCACACTGCAATTGCTTAGCAACATTCGCTGGTGGTAACTTCAAGTACTGGAAAATCTTAGGTGACTAGGAACGGCAATGGACACCTAGCATACTGAGGCAGCCCTTCAGAAAAGTGGCCATACTGTTATGTGAGTGCCTGTTCTCACATATTCTCACTGGACAAGTTCTCCAGGCCTGGGCTACTAGCGAATCACTGCTGGAGCTATTGAGATAGCAGCAACTTAGCAACTCCCTGGACAGAGACTCCAGCAGCAACTGAAAGTATTTCTTCCACTGCCTCTAGAGTAGAACTTTCCTTGCTACTCTTAGCTACTGAAAAATCCAAAACCCCAAGTGCCTTATTCAAACATCAAAGAAGCTGCAGTTTACCCAAGGAGAGGAGGCCAGTTCATTCACCATGGGTCCCCCAAACTACCCACTGCTCCTCACCAGGCAGTTGACCCCTAACTTGACCGAAATCACAGATCCTTCATCATGGGCTGACTGCACTGAGGGATTGCTGACCTGCATCTCTCTTAGATGAAGCCTCCAGAAAACCAGCAAAGAGGTAGGGCAGCAAGCCGGCTCATGTGGTGACCAGACCATTTGGTGCAAGAGCACCTGTAGTAAAATGAGGTCAGTAATGGCCATTTCTCTAAGAGCAACTTTTTCCCATAAGAGAGTTTTGCCCTAGGGAAGTGTTAGATGTAATTACTGCACTATAGCCTTGCAAATCAGAAGCTTGTCTAACTGAGCACTCCGTGGTTTGCTGCCTCTCCCAGGCACCCAGTCTGGCACCCAGATCCTTACAGGGCAGTCTCAGGCACACTGGGAGCCCATGCAATAGCATCTGCATTGGTAGGCCACATATAACTCCGGAAAAGCACCAGCTAGGCAGCCCCTATGACTGCACCAGCTCATAGGTTTCTTTCCCACACTGCACTTTCCCTCAAAAACATGGCAACTTCTCATATTAGTTTGCTGGCACATGTCTTCAAAGGCAGATTTGGCTTTGCTTGGCCCACGAGCAAATGGGAATGCAGTATGCTCCTACCACCCCAGCAGCTACCATTGTAGATAAAGCTTTGGTGGGCAGAGAACCAAAAAGCCTCACCGCTACTTTTATGCTAACACTGTGCAGAGAACAGTGTATCCTCCCACATTCTGAACAATCACTTCTTCTTTAGGGGGCAAAAAGAAGGCTTCAAAACTTCATTGGCAGGCACCCTGCCACATATTAACGCCACCTTTAGTGCAACAGCACACAGTCTCCAGCAGGTACACCTACTTCCATCCCAGCTACTATGCTCCTGCTACTGAGATGAATAAGCGAAGACAGGCAGAAACTCCATATCCGCTAGCAGTCTGCTGAAGCTGTGGCAACATATTTCAACACAGTGGCAGATTCCAAATATCAAGGAGACAGGGAAGAGAGTTTGGGCTCAATACAATTCCCCCTGAGTATGAAGCCTCTGAGTTGTGAGCTGAGCATTGCCCTCAGCCCCACTACAAAACATATAAAAATAAAAATAAAAATAAAGAAATAAAAACTTCTCCCAATAACAAGGCCTCTTGGATGAAAACACCTTATGCCACAATCAAATACTCAAGGACATCCAAATAGGATTAAAAAAAAAAAAACTTCATTCAAAGTTCAGCAACCTCAAATATATGCCTACAAAGATGAGACAAAATCAATGCAAAACTGTTGGGGGAAAAAAAAAAGCTAGAGTGACTTATTTCATCGAAATAACCAAACTACGTTTCCAGCAAGGCGTAAGATGACAGAAATAGAATTCACAATGTGAATAGAAATAAGCTTCATTGAGCTACAAAAGTAAGTTGCAAGCCAATACAAGGAAAGGAAAAATGCAGAAACTGACAGATAAACAGTCTGGAGGAAAATGTGGCCATTGTGATAGAGCTGAAAAACAGAATATGAAACTTTATAATTTATTCACACATATTAACTGCAGAATAGGCTAAGCAGAGGAAAGAATTTCAGAGCTTCGAGACTGGCTTTCCAAAATAATAGAGACAAGAATAATTAAAAAAGAATAAATAGAAATGAACAAAACCTCTGAGAAATATTTAATTATGTAAAGTATCCAAATATATGATTAAAGAGAGTGCCTGAAAGTGATGGAGAGAATGAAAATAACTTGAAATACGTATTTTGGAATATCATCCATGATAACATCCCCACCTAGACAGTGAGGCAAACATTCACATACATCAAGATAATATGGATAAATCAAACATAAAAATGAATATAGAGAAAACTATTTTGTAAAAAATGGAGATTTAAAAATTACTTCTAATAATTTGAATTAAAGTCTAGATCTATATTTAAAAGAAAAATAATTACCCTAAAAATCAATAGTACCATCTGAAAGAGTAAAGTGGAAATAAAGGAAACAAAATGAAATAACAAAAAGGAATTCACAAAAGATAAAGATCACAAAAAGAAATAAAAATTGTAGAGTAGAAGTACCAGAAAAAACTAATATGGACTTCAACATTCATAAAAAATATAAGAAAATCAAGAAGCTCAGCAAATTACAACTAAGGTTGACCAAAGATATTTCTAACAGGACACAACATAAACAATGTTTTGAAATGCACAGACAAGAAGAGAATTGGGAATGCAAGAAGATAAAAGAGATGTGTTATTTATGTGCATGCTTCTGCAAGATTACAAGCAAATTTATGATCATAAATTTTTTGGGCAAGATGGGAGCAGGATGACTTAGTTAAAACACTGAAAAAAAAAAAAAGAGTCTAAGCAAGAATGATACATCCAGCCAAAGTATCCTTCAAAATGAAAAAAAAAAAAAAAAATTCTAACTACATCATGATGTATCTCAAGATCAAACTATGTCATGTCTTCAAGAGGATCACTTCAGATCTAATAAAAAAAGACAGAAAATGGCAGGATGGGAAATGTATTCCATGTAAGTGTTAACCCAATAAGTGGAAAAGAGGCAACAAGTTATTAAGTTGAAAACTCTCATATTTCATACAATTTACTTTTTTTTATACCTTAAGTTCCAGGGTACATGTACACAACCTGCAGGTTTGGTAAATATGTATACATGTGCCGTGTTGGTGTGCTGCACCCATTAACTCGTCATTTATGTTAGGAATATCACCCAGTTCTATCCCTCCCCCAACCCCCAATCCCATGACAGGCCCCAGTGTGTGATGTTCCCCTTCCTGTGTCCAAGTGTTCTCATTGTTCAATTCCTACCTATGAGTGAGAACATATGGTGTTTGATTTTTTGTCCTTGTGATAGTTTGCAGAGAATGATGGTTTCCAGCTTCATCCATGTCCCTACAAAGGACATGAACGCATCCTTTTTTATGGCTGCATAGTATTCCATGGAGTATATGTGCCACATTTTCTTAATCCAATCTATCATTGTTGGACGTGTGGGTTGGTTCCAAGTCTTTGCTATTATGAATAATTCTGCAATAAACATACGTGTGCATGTGTCTTTATAGCAGCATGATTTATAATCCTTTGGGTATATACCCGGTAATGGGATGGTTGCATCAAATGGTATTTCTAGTTCTAGATCCCTGAGGAATTGCCACACTGACTTCCACAATGGTTGAACTAGTTTACAGTCCCATCAAGAGTGTAAAACTGTTCCTATTTCTCCACATGCTCTCCAGCACATGCTGTTTCCTGACTTTTTAATGATCTCCATTGTAACTGGTGTGAGATGGTATCTCATTGTGGTTTTGATTTGCATTTCTCTGATGGCCAGTGATGATGAGCATTTTTTCATGTGTCTGTTGGCTGCATAAATGTCTTCTTTGAGAAGTGTCTGCTCATACACTTCACGCACTTTTTGATGGGGTTGTTTTTTCCTTGTACGTTTGTTGAGTTCTGTGTAGATTCTGGATATTAGCCCTTTGTCACGTGAGTAGATTGCAAAAAATGTCTCCGATTCTGTAGGTTGCTTGTTCACTCTGATGGTAGTTTCTTTTGCTGTGCAGAGACACTTTAGTTTAATTAGATCCCATTTGTCAATTTTGGCTTTTGTTGCCATTGCTTTTGGTGTTTTAGACATGAAGTCCTTGCCCATGCCTATGTCCTGAATGGTAATGCCTGGGTTTTCTTCTAGGGTTTTTGTGGTTTTAGGTCTAACATGTAAGTCTTTAATCCATCTTGAATTAATTTTTGTGTAAGCTGTAAGGAAGGGACTCAGTTTCAGCTTTCTACATATGGCTAGCCAGTTTTCCCAGCACCATTTATTAAATAGGGAATGCTTTCCCCATTTCTTGTTTTGGTCAGGATTGTCAAATATCAATTGGCTGTAGTTGTGTGGCATTATTTCTGAAGGCTCTGTTCTGTTCCATTGGTCTATATCTCTGTTTAGGTACCAGTACCATGTTGCTTTGGTTACTGTAGCCTTGTAGTATAGTTTGAAGTCAGGTAGCATGATGCCTCCTGCTTTTCTCTTTTGGCTTAGGGTTATTTGGCAATATGGTCTCTTTTGTGGTTCCACATTATCTTTAAAGTATTTTTTTTTCCCCAATTCTGTGAAGAAAGCCATTGGTAGCTTGATGGGGATGGCAATGAATCTATAAATTACTTTTGGCAGTATGGTCATTTTCATGATATTGGTTCTTCCTATCCATGAGCATGGAATTTTCTTCCATTTGTTTGTGTCCTCTTCTATTTTATTGAGCAGTGATTTGAGCTCCTTGAAGAGGTCCTTCACATCCGTTGTAAGTTGGATTTCTAGGTATTTTCTTCTCTTTGAAGCAATTGTGAATTGGAGTTCACTCATGATTTGGCTCTCTGTTTGTCTGTTATTGGTGTGTAAGAATGCCTGTGATTTTTGCATGTTGATTTTGTGTCCTGAGATTTTGCTGAAGTTGCTTATCAGCTTAAGGAGATTTTGGGCAGAGACAGTAGGGTTTTCTGAATATACAATCATGTTATCTGCAAACAGGGAAAATTTGACTTCCTCTTTTGCTAATTGAATATCATTAGTTTCTTTGTCTTGCCTGATGGCCCTGGCCAGAACTTCCAACACTACGTTGAATAGGAGTGGTGAGAGAGACCATCGCTGACTTGTGCCAGTTTCCAAAGGGAATGCTTCCAGTTTTTGCTCATTCAGTATGATATTGGCTGTGGGTTTGTCATAAATAGCTCTTATTGTTTTTAGATACGTCTCATCAATACCTAATTTATTAAGAGTTTTTAGCAAGAAGGGCTGCTGAATTTTGTCAAAGGCTTTTTCTGCACCTATTGAGATAATCATGTGGTTTTTGTCATTGGTTCTGTTTATATGCTGTATTACATTTATTGATTTGCCTATGTTGAACAAGACTTGCATCCTCTGGATGAAGCCCACTTGATCGTGGTGGATAAGCTTTCTGATGTGCTGCTAAATTCGGTTCACCAGTATTTTATTGAGGATTTTTGCATTGATGCTCATCAGGGGTATTCGTCTAAAATTCCCTCTTTTGTTCTGTCTCTGCCTGGCTTTGGTATCAGGATGTTGTTGGTTTCATAAAATGAATTAGGGAGGATTCCCTCTTTTTCTATTGATTGTAATAGTTTCAGAAGGAATGGCACCAGCTCCTCCTTGTACCTCTGGCAGAATTCGGCTGTGGGTCTGTCTGGTCCTGGACTTTTTTTGGTTGGTAGGCCATTAATTATTGCCTCAATTTTAGAGTCTGTTATTGGTCTATTCAGGGTTTCAACCTCTACTTGGTTTAGTGTTAAGAGGGTGTAGGTGTCAAGGAATTTATCCATTTCTTCTAGATTTTCTAGTTATGTGTGTAGAGGTGTTTTTAGTATTCTCTGAGGGTATTTTGTATTTCTGTGGGATCGGTCGTGATATCCCCTTTATCATTTTGTATTGTGTCTATTTGATTCTTCTCTTTTCTTCTTTGTTAGTCGTTAGCTGCCTATCAATTTTTGTGATCTTTTCAGAGAACCACCTCCTGTATTCATTGATTTTTTGAAAGATTTTTTGTGTCTCTATCTCCTTCAGTTCTGCTCTGATCTTAGTTATTTCTTGTCTTCTGCTAGCTTTTGAATGTGTTTTCTCTTGTTTCTCTAGTTCTTTTAATTGTGATGTGAGGGTGTCAATTTTAGATCTTTCCTGATTTCTCTTATGGGCATTTAGTGCTATAAATATCCCTCTACATACTTCTTTAAACGTATCCCAGAGATTCTGGTATGTTTTGTCTTTGTTCTCATTGGTTTCAAAGAACATCTCTATTTCTGCCTTCATTTTGTTATGTACCCATTAGTCATTCAGGAGCATGTTGTTCAATTTCCATGTAGTTGAGCGGTTTTGAGTGAGTTTCTTAATCCTAAGTTTTAGTTTGATTGCACTATGGTCTGAAAGACAATTTGTTATAATTTCTGTTTTTCTACATTTGCCGAGGTGTGCTTTACTTCCACCTATGTGGTCAGTTTTAGAATAAGTGTGATGTGGTGCTGAGGAGAATGTATATTCTGTTGATTTGGGATGGAGAGTTCTGTAGATATTTATTAGGTCCACTTGGTGCAGAACTGAGTTCTATTACTGGATATCCTTTTTAACTTTCTTTCTCGTTGATCTGTCTAATATTGACAGTGGGTTGTTGAAGTCTCCCATTATTACTGTGTGGGAGCTTAAGTCTCTGTTTAGGACTCTAAGGACTTGCTTTATGAATCTGGGTGCTCCTGTATTGTGTGCATATATATTTAAGATAATTGACTCTTCTTTGTGTCTTTTGATCTTTGTTGGTTTAAAGTCTGTTTTATCAGAAACCATGATTGCAACTACTGCCTTTTTTTTTTTCCATTTGCTTGGTAGATCTTCTTCCATCCTTCTATGTTGAGACTATGTGTGTCTCTGCACGTGAGATGGGGCTCCTAAATACAGCACACTGATGGGTTCTCACTCTTCATCCAATTTGCCAGTCTGTGTCTTTTAATTGGAACACTTACCCCTTTTATACTTAAAGTTAATATTGTTATGTTTGAATTTGGTCCTTCATTGTGATGTTAGCTGGTTATTTTGCCCATTAGTTGATGTAGTTTCTTCCTAGCATCGATGGTCTTTACAATTTGGCATGTTTCTGCAGTGGGTGGTACCAGTTGTTCCTTTCCATGTTTAATGCTTCCTTCAAGAGCTCTTGTAGGGCAGGCCTGGTGGTGACAGAATCTCTCAGCATTTGCTTGTCTGGGAAGTATTTTATTTCTCTTTCACTTATGAAGCTTAGTTTGGCTGGATATGAAATTCTGGGTTGAAAATTCTTTCCTTTAAGAATGTTGAATATTGGCCCCCACTCTCTTCTGGCTTGTAGAGTTTCTGCTGAGAGATCAGCTGTTAGTCTGATGGGCTTCCCTTTGTGGGTAACCCGACCTTTGTCTCTGGCTGCCCTTAACATTTTTTCCTTCATTTCAACTTTGGTGAATCTGACAATTATGTGTCTTAGAATTGCTCTTCTCAAGGTGTATCTTTGTAGCATTCTCTATATTTCCTGAATTTCCTTGCCTTGCCAGGTTGGGGAAGTTCTCCTGGATAATATCCTGCAGAGTGTTTTCCAACTTGGTTCCATTCTCCTCATCACTTTCTTGTACCCCAATCAGATACAGATTTGGTCTTTTCACATAGTCCCATATTTCTTGGAGGCTTTGTTCGTTTCTTTTTACTCTTTTTTCTCTAACCTTTTCTTTTCACTTCATTTCATTCATTTGATCTTCAATCACTGATACCCTTTCTTCCAGTTGATTGAATTGGCTACCGAAGCTTGTGCATTCATCGTATAGTTCTCGTGCCATGGTTTTCAGCTCCGTCAGGTCATTTAAGGAATTCTCTACACTGGTTATTCTAGATAGCCATTTGTCTAATTTTTTTTCAAAGGTTTTAGCTTCTTTGTGGAGGGTTCAAATGTCCTCCTTTAGCTTGGAGAAGTCTGAAGGTTTCTTCTCTCAACTCGTCAAAGTCATTCTCCATCCAGGTTTTTTCCATTGTTGGTGAGGAGCTGTGTTCCTTTGTAGGGGGAGAGGTGCTCTGATTTTTAGAATTTTCAGCTTTTCTGCTCTGTTTTTTCCCAATCTTTGTGGTTTTGTCTATATTTGGTCTTTGATGAGGTGATGTACAGATGGGATTTTGGTGCGGATGTCCTTTCTGTTTGTTAGTTTTCCTTCTAACAGTCAGGACCCTCAGCTTCAGGTCTGTTGGTATTTGCCTGAGGTCCATTCCAGACACATTTTCCTGGGTATCAGCAGTGGAGGCTGCAGAGCAGTGAATATTGCTGAACAGCAAATACTGTTGCGTGATTGCCTGATCATTCCTCTGGAAGCTTCATCTCAAAGGGATACCCGGTCGTGTGAGGTGCCACTTTGCCCCTGCTGGGGGAGTGCCTCCCAGTTAGTCTAGTTGGGGGTCAGGACCTCACTAGAGGAGGCAGTCTGTCCTTTCTCAGATCTCAAACATTTTGCTTGGAGAGCCACTACTCTCTTCAAAGCTGTCAGACAAGGATATTTAAGTCTGCAGAGGTTTCTGCTGCCTTTTGTTTGGTTATGCTCTGCCCCCAGAGGTGGAGTCTATAGAGGCAGGCAGGCCTCCTTGAGCTGTGGTGGGCTTCACACAGTTTGAGCTTCTGGGCCACTTCGTTTACCTACTCAAGCCTCAGCAATTGTGGGTCCCCCTCCCCCAGGCTTGCTGCCACATTGCAGCTTGATCTCAGACTTCTGTGCTAGCAATGAGTAAGGCTTCATGGGTGTGGAATCCTCTGAACCAGGCATGGGATATAATCTCCTGGTGTGCCATTTGCTAAAACCATTAGAAAAGTGCAGTATTAGGGTTGGAGTGACCCGATTTTCCATGTGCTGTCTGTCACAGCTTCCCTTGGCTAGGAAGGGGAATTCCCTGATCCCTTGCACTTCCTGGGTGAGGCGATGCCTCACCATGCTTTGGCTCATTCTTGGTGAGCTGCACCAGCTGTCCTGCACCCAGTGTCTGAGAAGTCCCAGTGAGATGAACCTGGTACCTCAGTTGGAAATGCAGAAATCAGCCATCTTCAGCATTATTCAGGCAAGAGCTGTAGACTGGAGCTCTTCCTATTTGGCCATCTTGGAACTGTCCCAAATTTACTTGAAGACAAAATTTACAGGAGACCAAGTAGGACATTGAATTATAGTAAGAGAGGTCATTCACTGAGAATCTATAAATACATGAAAGTTTTCTCAAACACATTAAGTAAAAATTGACAGCATTGAAGCCAACATATACAGTAATATAATAATGGAAGTATACACCAATATCCCACTTTTAGGAATAAATAAAGCAACACAGAATATTAATAAGGGAAGGAACAACTTGAATGCACTATGCGATAATTACACCTAAGAAATATATATAGAAAACTGAATACACATTCTTTTCAATAGCTAATGAAACGTTTTCTGAGGTGGACAACGTGTGACACTACAAAAGACTTCATAATTTCTTAAATTAAAATTTTTCAATTATTTATAGTGCAAATGAAATAAAACTAGAAATTGGTAACAGAAAAAAAGTATTTGTTTTGTTTTTTTTTTTTTTGAGATGGAGTATCACTCTGTTCCTTGGCTGTAGTGCATGGACACAGTCTCAGCTAACAGCAACCTCTAACTTCTGGGTTCAAGCAGTTCTCCAGCCTCACCTTTTCAAGTAGATGGGAATAAAGACATGCAAACCACCATGTTTCCTGTGTAGATGAGAATACAGTCACACAACCATAAAGTACAAATATTTTTTATAGTTTAGTAGAGACAGGGTTTCACCACGTTGGCCAGGATGGTCTCGATATCCTGAAGTCTCCATACACTCCCCTTAACATCCTAAAGTGCTGAGATTACAGGCATGAGTCACCACACATGGCCAACAACACATTTTGAGCATGCTCATTTTAAGAGTGGAAGGCATAATATTGTGATGTGTCCATGCTTCTTAGTGGCTTAATGTAACCCACATATACAACATGACCCTTTTCAATTTTAAATTTGAGTTTTCCAAAAATAGAAAATAAACCACATAAGATCTTAAGGGACCATGGAAAGCCTGACAAACTTTAAAAAGAAGAAAAATATTAGAAGCATTACACATAACAATTTCCAAACACACACGTACAAAAACCTACAGTAGTCAAAGCACTTGGGCACTGGTAGAATAAAGGCGGAATACCAAAGTAATGAAATAGAATGCAGCACAAACATGTACTCTTGAATAGAGAGGAGAGATATTCCACCTAGCTTTTACATTCCACCGTATGTCACAATTCTTTTGGGGTTAGGATGCAGGCAAGAGAGGAGAGTTACGTTACTTAGATGTTAGTTTCAGTGATATTTCAAAATGTTCTCTGGGGGCAGAGCACAAGCAGGAGAGACAAACCACAAAGCTGATAGACCCAGATATTTGTGATTATATCCCCTGTTAACAGGGCCCAGGTAGAAGAGGCACATTATTATGATTCTGACCTAGTGATATGTAACAATGCACCCATGGAAAGGAATTTGAGGCAAAAAGTCTGAACACCGTGATACAAGGCCAGTGATATGACACAATCCTGTCATCTTTGAGGATGAGAACCTTTAGGTGAGCATGTATATTAGAGTAGCAATCTCACATGTGTGCTGGACTAATGTATTACACTCTGAAAAACATCCAAGGGCTTTATAAAACGTGTATGAGAGTTTCAAACCTCTCTGAGGCCTATTTGCTCCCATGGACACACAGTCTTACATATCACCCTAAATTGAGTTATGACACAGAACTTCTTTCCTATAGGCAGGGTTAAAAGGGAAGACCCATTTTATTTTACTTATTTTTATGTATTGTTTCTTATTTATTTTTTTTTCTGAGGTGGATTCTCACTCTGTCACCCAGGCTGAAGTGCGGTGGTGCCATCTCAGTTCACTGTAACCTCCGCCTCCTGGAATCAAGCAATTCTCCTGCCTCAGCCTCCCTTGTAGCTGGGACTAGGGGTGTGTGCAACCATGCCCAGTTAATTTTTGTATTTTTAGTAGAAACTGGGTTTCACTGTATTAACCAGGATGGTTTTGATCTCCTTACCTTATGATCCACCCACCTCAGCCTCTGAAAGTGCTGGGGTAACAGGCATAAGCCACCATGCCAGGCCAGGAATGCCCATTATTATGTCTGTGGGCTTGGTTCAGAAATAAGTCACCATCCCATCTGTGTCCAGATCCATATAAAAAAAGTCCCAGTTTCAAATTTGTGATGTATTCCCTCATTAGACTCACAACTTCTACAGTGGGCATTGCAAATGTGGGATGGTGACAACTTTTAATTTTATCTGGGTGTGTAAATGAGAGTCCCATTCTTAACCTTTTGCCAGGCCCTGTTATAAAACTCTCTGCCACCAGAGTTTATACAATATAAATTAATGTTGTAAACTTCTGTGAGCTTGGAAGAACATGCAACCCAGGAACTTACTTATTGCCCTAAGCCTAACACTGAGAGGCAGAGGATTTTTTAATTGGCTGAATCCCGATGTACGTTTAATCATTATGCCTGTGAACTGAAGAAAGCTGTGTGTCATAATCCCATATATGAGCAAAAACTAGACAGAAGGATAATATCACTTAGATGCTGTGCCAAGCAATATGCAACAATGCCATTTCCAGGCATGGTATAAGAAATTGTGTCAAATTAACTGGGTGCTGGACCCATCATTATGACACCATCCCATATGTGGAAAAAACCCAGTCAATTTATGAGAGCCAAAGTACCCAGATAATGGGCTTAAGATATGCCAAAATATCTTCATTGGCTCAAGAATGGGCAGGAGAGTCATATCATAAGGGTGCTTGGCCCAGGAATATGCCGCATGTCATAATTTTCTCTTTATGTTGAACCAAGGTTGTAGAGTGACATCATCTGGGTTATGGGCCCTGCGATAGGTCAAAATTCCATTTATTGTGGCATAATTCGGGAAAAAAGGGAGAGTCACATATTGTGAGTGGTGGGCTTAGTAGTGTGCTCCAAATCCTCCTATTGTGAAGGCCCAGGCAGAAAAAGAGAGTCACATCACTTAGGTCATGGGCTCAGAGATATGTCAAAATGTTCCCAGTATGCAGGACTCAGGCAGATGAGGAGAGCCATATCACTTATGTTCTTCCCATGGAATATTTCACAGGTAACATTTGGTCAGAAACCAAGCAGAATAGCCACATCACTTGGGTGCTGGGTCTTGAGATATAGCACAAGGCTCTCTTAAATCAGGCCCCAGCAGAGAGAGTTACATCACCTAGGTGCAGTTTCTCTGCTTATGCCACAATGTCCCAGGTGGGTAGGGCCCAAAAAATGAGTCACTTCACCTAGGATATAGGTCCAGAGTTATGTCACAATGTCCTCTATGAAGCATAGCCCTGGCAAATGGCTACTACTACTTGTGTGCATGGCCAAGAAATATTTCACTCTCAAGGTTGGCAGGGCCCAAGTGGGAGAGCCACATCTCCTAGGTGATAGATACAGAGATATGTCAAAATGCCCTCCTTTGTGCATGGTTCTGCCAAAAGAGTATCCTTACCTGTGGACCTGGACTTGCAATATGTCACTATCCTTGCTTTGTCCATGGCCCATTCCAGAGAAAAGAGTTATGTCACCTATGAGGTGGAGACAGAAATATGTCACAATAATTTGGGTGGGCATGGCACAGGCAAGAATGTAACATTACTTGCGTGCTAGATCTAGTGATAGATCACAATCCTTACTGAGAGAAGGGCCTGTGAAAGACAGTCATGTCACTTACGGTTTGGCCTAAGTAGATATCACAATCCCATATATGGACTAAAACCACTCTGGAGACTCAAATTATACAGGAGCTTGGCAAAATTTATATCAAAATCACATTTTCAGAAAACTCCAAAGGTGAGATTTAGAATACCACACATCTTGCTTTTATGTGTGACAGTTGGCTTAATCCATGTGAAATAATAACAGTCCTTAACCACAGCTCGGTGTGCATACAGGTCTCACAATTTCACCTGTGTGCTGAGCCCTGCTTTGACACTGTCTGTATAATCTAGAGACTTTGTAAAATATGTGTAGTGTTGTAATGTTTTGTGATCTTTGCAGAAGAAGGAGCTCCAAGACATCACGCATGTCCCTAAAGTTAGCTATGAGTCAAAATATTTTCTATTGACTGAGCCTTCATATAGGAGTCATAATTCCTGTGAGCCCTGCCTAGTATATGTTACAATTACCTCTGTGGTTATGAAGCAGACAGAACAGACACATCACCTAAATACTGGGCTAGAAATATTCCAACATCCCCTTAGTAGGCAGGTTACTGTCAGAAATTTTACATAGCTTGTGTGCTAGGTCCAGCTATGAGGTGCAATGTCATTTGTAGCAGTATCCAGGCAGGAGGGGAAAGTTATATAACCTAAATCATGGGCCCAAACATATGTCACAGTGCCTCATTTTGGCAGGGCCCAAGAAAGAAATTCATATCCTTTGGATACAGTGTTTAGAAAAGCTACAATTACCAAAGGAGGCAGGGTCCAGGCAGGAAAGGACAGACATGTAACCTATAACATGTGTCCAGAAATATGTTAACAATTCCCCCTGAGGACACTGTTAAGATAGCACAAGCAGTCATTAATATGTGTGGCACAGTTATTTGTCAAAATCTCATTTATGGGCTATACAAAGGCAGAAAAATTAAGTCAGTAGCTGGGCAAAAGTCCATGTCACAATTACCAGGCATATGGGTTGTTTGAGACTTTTGTAATTATCTCTAGTATTTTGCATCATATCAACTGTGGCCATAGAGAAGGCAAGAAAGTCACATCACCTATGTGGAGGTGGTGCCAGTGAGATGTCACAATCCATCTTCTGTGCAGGACCCTGGCAGAAATGTCACATCACCTTTATGCTGACTGCAGTGACATATCCATACCCCCTCTGTTGGCAGGACTCTAGCAAGAGAGGACACTCATTTAACCTAAGGAATTTATATAGATATATCTCACAATGTCTTTGATGTGCAGTACCAATGTTGGAGAGTGCCCTCACATTGTTTCTGGACCCAGCAGCAAGCCACAATCTGCCTGTGGTCCGGGCCCAAGCAAAAGTGCTGAGCCAAGTGATGTGTTGCATCACTTCCTGTTGGCAGAACCCCAAAAGGAGAGTCACGTCACCTGTGTGCAGTACCCACTTATGTGTCACACTGCACTGTAAGTGAAGGGCCAAGGCAGTAGAAGTGATTCACATCACTTACATGATGGGCTCAGAGATATGACCCAATGTCGCAAGTAGCCAAGGCTCAGGCAGAGAGGGTCATATTACATAAGTGCTTCTTTTTCCATATATCACAAATTAATATGTGGGCAGAAACCAGGCTAAAGAGCCACATCATCTGGTCCTGGGCCCTGACATGTTCACAAGTCCCCCTTTGAACAGGACCCAGGCAAGAGAGTTATGTCACCTAGGATGCAGTTTCCACCTTTATATCATAAAGATCCATGTGGACAAGGCAAAGCAGGAAGTCACATCATCTAGGTGACAGGCTCAGAGATATGTCACAAAGCCTTCTTTAAAGCATGGCCCTGGCAAAAGAGTACAATCACTTTTGTGCCTGCCCTGGCAATCTGTCACTATTCAAGTGGGCAAGTCCCAAGCAGAAGAGCCATATCACCTACATGAGAGGCCTATGATATGTCAAAATGCCCTATTTTTACACGAGCCTGGCAGCCTCTTCTAAGTGACGGACACAGTGATATGTCACAATGATGTTGTGGGAAATCAGGGACCCCGAACAGAGGGACAGGCTGAAGCCATGGCAGAAGAACATAAATTGTGAAGATTTCAGTGACATTTATTACTTCCCCAATCAATACTCTTATAATTTCCTATGCCTGTCTTTACTTTAATCTCTTAGTCCCATCATCTGCATAAGCTGAGGATGTTTGTCGCTTTAGGACCCTGTGATGATTGTGTTAACTGCACAAATTGTTTGTAAAGCATGTGTGTTTGAACAATATGAAATCTGGGCACCTTAAGAACAGGGTAACAGTGACTTCCAGGGACCAAGGGAGACAACCTTAAAGTCTGGCTGTCTATGTAGTGGGCTGGACAGAGCCATATTTCTTTTATTACTGAAAATGGGCAAGATAAATATCACTGAATTCTTTCCCCAGTAAGGAATATTAATAATTAACAGTCCTGGGAAAAGAATGCATTCCCGGGGGGGAAGCTCTAAAATGGCCACCTATGTTTATGACCAAGGCAGGAGAGTGAACTCACCTTGTGCTCGTTTCACCTATATGTCACCATCTCTCTGGTGTTCAGGGTTCAGTCAAGAGAAAAGAAACATCACCTGGGTGCTGAGCCAAGTGATATGTTATACAGTTTTTATATTGTTAGAATCTACTCCCTCCAAACAAAGGGTCCCATCACATGTGTGCAGTACCCAGTTATGTGTAACAATGTACCAGAAGTGCAAGGCCAAGGCAGTAGAAGGAAGTCACATCACTTATATGATGGACCTTGATAAAAGCCACAGTGCTCTTTGTAGGCAAGCTTTCAGCCAAGATTTTGCATCAGCCAGGTGTTTCTTTCAGGGATATGTAAAAGTGCCCTTGGTCCCATTGCCCAAGAAGGTGTTATATATTGCTTAGGTGCTTAGCACACATATGTCACAATCTGAACTGTGCTCTGGGCCTAGAAAGGAGATTCAAAACAACCAGATACGGGGCAAAGTCATACTTCTCAATCACACACTCGAAAATATTCAGAAATACATTTCACAGTCTCACACAAGTCCTGGCTTCAGGTGTAAGAGTCAACATCTATATGTTGGGCTAAAGTACAGACATCACAATCTCAACAATGGGCAAGATGCATGTATAAGATCCCCAGCCCCACTTGAAGATTGTGTTCCATTAGTAGATTCAAAGCACTACAGGTTTCCTGAATCATGGTTCAAATGTCACCAAACCACCTGTGGATCAGATTCATGTATGAGAGTTACAATTTTAAGATTTCAACTGCTTATGTGTGTGAAATTTAGTACCTCATTGTAGGCTCTGTTTATGTATGAGAATGAAAATCGTGTCAGTTGGATATGCATCCAATACTCAAAATAGCACATGGTTGTTGGTGCCTGTTATGAAACTCTTTGTACCACTGATAATTTATGTGATATACGTGAGTAGCACAGTATTCTGTGAATTCTTACAGGTGGAGGTCTTTGACTTTACCCATGGCTGTAAGACTGGCAATGAGAGTCAAAATATCTCCCCTGGCTGGGTCAAAGTTTGAAAGTTATTGCACACATATGAACTGATTTCACGAGGAAGTCCCAATTTTACTTTTGGGCAGAGACAAGACAGTAGAGTCGCATCATCTGGGTCCTTAGCCAAGCATAACCAAGCATCCTCTGTAGGCACAATGCAGTCAGGAGGCTTATATCACCTGGGTAAATCTCCAAAAATATGCCATCATGCCCACTGTATACATGGTTGAAAAAATAGTGGATAGTCACACCCCCTAGGTGCCATGATCAACAATATATTAAAATTCCCTCTCTTGACAGAGTACATAACAAAGCGTAGTGTCACAGCATCTAGGTTTTATACTCAGTGGTATGTCACAATTTCTTCAGTGGACAGGATCCAGGCAGGAGAGGAGATTCACATTATCTAGATGCTGTATCTAGCAATATGTCACAGTGTCCCCTATGGGAAGGGCACTGGGAGGAGAGACACATCACTTACCTGATAGGCCCTGATATATGTGATAATATCCCCTGGTGCCAGGGCCCAAGCAGAAGAGTCACCTTTTCATCACTTTAACCCAGTGATGGATCACAATGCACCCATGGTAAAGAATTTAAGCCAAAAATTCTCAAACCTAGGAGTACTAGGCCTAGAGATATGACATAATCGCTTCATCTTTTGGGTGACACCTTTAACTGCTAGCTTGGTGTGTATGTGAGAGTCACAATCTCATGTGTTTTCTAGATCATTGTATGACACATTCTACAGCATCCGAAGGCTTTATGCAACATGCATGAGAGTAGCAATCTACTCTGAGTCATACATGCTCATATTGACTCGTAATCTTATATATTGCTTTAAACCCTATTATGATAGTCAACATCTCTCTTATAGGCTGGGTTCAGATGGGAGACCGATTATCTTGCCTGTGATCTGGTTCCAGAAATGAGCCACCATCTCATCTGTAGCAAGATCCATATAGGAAAGTCAAAATTCTATCTTTGTACTTTATTTACCTGTTAGATTCAGTTCTTTGACAGTGACCTCTGTAAATGTGGGATGGTGATAATTTTTCTCTCACCTGCATGTGAAATCAAGAATCATGATCTTAATTTTTGCCGGGCCCTGTCATAAAATTCTGTGTACCACCTAATAAGTTTATAGAATATGAGTTAGTGTTGTAACATTCTGTGAGTTTTGTACAAATATGCAATTCATAATCTTACCTATTGCCATAAACATAGTGATGAGAAGCAACATATCTACTATTGGTGTAATCACAATTTAAATTTGACTATCATCCCTCTGAATAGAAGCAATGTAAATTTAATAATCCAATTTGTAGGAAAATACTTGACAAGAGGGTAGCACAATTTAGGTATTGTACCAAGCAATATGTCACAATGCCCTCTCTAGGAAGGGTGCAGAAATGAGGGTTACATTAACTGGGTGCTAGACCCAGCAATATAACACAATCCCAAATGTGGAAGAAAAGCAAATAAATGATGAGAGCAAACACGCCTACAACATGGGACGAAGATATACTAAAATACCTTCCGTTGCTGTGGCACAGGCAGAAACTTACATCATCAGGGTTGGGGGCCCAGCCATATGGCGTAATTCTCTATGAAGGACCAAGGCAGCAGAGGAACATCATCTGGGTACTGGGCCCAGTGATATGTCAGAATTCCTTTTCATGGGCACAGTTCAGGAAAAAATGAAGAGTCATATTACCTAAGTATTAGGCTAAGAAATATCTCACATTACCTCATTGTAAAGTCTCTGGCAGAAAAACAGGGTCACTCACCTAGGACATGAGCTCAGATATATGGCCAAATATCCCAAGTAGGCAGGGCTCAAGCAGAAGAGAAGAGTCATATTACACATCACCTAGGTGCTTCCGCAGGTGTATGACACAATCTTACATGTGAGGTGAAAGCAGGCAAAAGAGCTACATCACGCTGATGCTGGATTCTGAGCTATCTCAAAAGTCTACCTTAGGACAGGACCCAGTCAAGTGAGTTAGAGCAAATAGGTGCAGTTTTTGCCCTTATGTTTCAGTGCTGTATGTGGGCAGGACCCAGGCAGGGAGTCACATCACCTAAGTGATAGGGCCAGAGATATATCACAATGTCCCCCTGAGACTTGGCCCAGGTGAAAGAGTACTAATACATTTTTTCCTAGCCTAGAAACATGTCACTATACAGGTAAGCATGACCCAAGCAGTAGAGCAAAATCACCTAGGTGAAGACCCAGAAATTTGTCATAATGCCCTTTTTAGGACATGACCCTAGCAAAAGAGTACCATCAGCTTTGTGCTTGGCCCAGCCATATGTCACTGTCTCTCACAGTGCACAGGGACCATTCTAATGAGGAGTTTAATGTTACCTAAGTTGTTGACACAGTGACATATCAATGTGATATGTCAATGAATTCTGTAGGCAGGACTCAGGCAAAAATGTAACATGACCAGGGTGCTGGATCTAGGCTTAGGCAGGAGAGTCACGTCACCTGTAGGTTAGTCAAGGTACATATCACAATAACATACATGGGATGAAACCAGTTTGGAGAATCCAATCATAAGGTACTCGGCAAATATTTATCTCACACTTGCTGAAAATTCCTGGGATGAGATTTACAATGTCACACATATCCCGTTTTCAGGAGTGACATCTGGCTTCATATATATGAGATGGTGACAGTCTTTTCTGCCAGCTGAGTGTGTGTATGAGACCCACAATTTCACCTTTCTGTTGTATTCTGTTATTACACTCTCTGTACAAGTCAAAGGCTTTATAAAATTTCTGAGGCTATTATAATCTTCCATGACCTTTTTTTAACTGAGAAAGATTCAATCACTCATGTTTCTAAAGCAAGTAGTGAGAGTCAAAATTACTCCTATTTGTGGGGTATGAGAGTCATTATTATGCCTGTGAGTTGTGCCTAGTCATATATCACAATTTACTCTGTGATAATGAAACAGGTATGACTGCTAAGTCACCTAATTTTTGAACCAGAAATTTTCAAATATTGTACCTGTAGACAAGTTCCCGGAGGAAAAGTTGCATAAATTGTGGATTACACCCAGACGTATGACACAATGCCCCTTTTAAGCAGTGTCTAGGCAGAAGAGGAGGGTCATATAACCTAAATTATTGGCCAAGAGAAGTGCAACAATGCCTTCTGTTGAAGGGACCAGACTAAAGAGTCATGTCATTTGCATGCAGTGCTTAGAAATGCTACAATCCCTAAGGCAGAGGTTACAGTGAGCTAAGATCGCACCACTGCACTCCAGCCTAGATGAAAAAAAAAAAAAAAAGAGGAAAAGAAAAGAAAAGAAAAAAAAGAAAAGAAAAGAAAAGAAAAAACTGCTACAATCCCTGTGGAAGAAGAGTCCAGGCAGAGGAGGCAAGACAGGGAGACAGGTAACCTAGAAGATGGATTCAGAGATATGTTACAATCTTTCCTGAGGATATTGTTAAGACAGGAGAGTCAAATCACCAAGGTGAGGAGCTGAAGTATATTGGTGAATCTCACTTGTGGGCTACACCTCGGCAGGATTATTAAATCACTCAGGAGGTAGACAATTGTGTATGTCACAATAACACTAGAGAAATGCATCAGGAATGGGAGTCACCATACAGCATATGACCTGGCTCCATATTTAAGAGTCATGATTAGTCCTCTTATTTCATCTCAGGTGTATTGCATAATATCAGCTGTGGGTGGAGAGCAAGTGGGAAGGTCACATCACCTGGGTGGGTGCTGATCCTTTGAGATATCACAATCCATCTTGTGGGCAGGACGCTGGAAGAAGAATCACATCAACTGGATACTGTTTTTGGTGATATATCAAAATTCCACCTATGGGCAGGACTTAAGAAAGAAAGGAGGCTCACTTAACCAAGGCAATTGGCATAGATATATGTCACAATGGCTGCTATGTGCAAAACCAATGTAAGAAAGTGACTACACGTTGGCGCTGAGTTTATCAATATGTCAAAATCTTCCCGGTGATCTGGTCAAGAGAAGAGAGGAGAGACATGAGCTAGGTGATGAGCAAACTGATATGTTACAAAGCTTCTCATTAGCAGAACCCAAAAGGGAGAGTCACACCACTTGGGTGCAGAACCCAGTTATGTGTTTCAATGCACCATAAGTGCAGGCCCAAGGCAGTAGAAGGGAGTCACATCACTTACCTGATGGACCTAGATATCAGCCACAATGCTTTTCTTGAGCAGCACTCAGGCAAATAATTCAAATCACCTTGGTGCTTGTCCCAGTGACATGTAAAAGTGCAATTCGTAGGCAGGCCCAGGCACCTATGCTTAGGTGTATGATCCAGGCATGTCACAATTTTATCTGTGGTTATGGCCTAAAAATGAGAGTCAAGTTGTTCAGAAGCTGGGCTAACTTTTATGTCCTAATCACACACTAGGAAATATTCAGATATAAGTTTCACAATCCCACACAAGTCCCAGGTTTGTGTATTTGAGTCAACACCCCCCATGACTTGGGCCAAAGTGGAGGAGTCACAATCTCAACAGCGAGCAAGATCCATGTATAAGATGCCCAATTCCACTTTAAGATTGTGTTCCAGGAGGGGAGTCACAGCTTCACAGGTGTGCTGAATCATGCATCAGCAAAAGACCTGTGGACCAGACACATGAATGAGAGGAAGAGATTCAACCATTGACAGCTATTTTGTGTGAGATTTAGTACCTTATTTGTAGGGTCTATTCTTGTGAGACAAAGACAGTAGGATCAGCTGAGTGTATATACAAGAGTCACAACAGCACTGGGTTGCTGTCCCTGTTACGACATCGTTTGTACCATTTAGGCTTTATGTCATATGCCTGAGTGTCATAGTCCTCTGTGAACTTTATACAATTAGTAGACACATTGCTTTACTTATGGCCATAAGACTGGCTAAGAATGTCAAAATATCTCCACTTTCTGGGTCTAGATATAACAGCTGTATTTGTGCATGTGAGCTGAACCCAGGTATATGTCACTATTTCTCCTGTGGGAAGAACCAAGGTAGGAGAGTCTCATCACCAGGATTCTGAGCTGAGAATACATTATAATCTCTTTTGCAGGCCGTGATAAGTCAGAGGAGTCATATCATGTGGGTGCAACTTCAAGGTGTGAGACTCAACAATATTTAATAATGTCCTCTTTTGGCGGACTCCAGAATAAAGAGCAGAGTTGCATTATTTAAGTTTTTCATTCAGCACCATGTACCTGCTTCTTTAGAGCACAGGACCTAGCAGGAGAGAGAAGGCATATTTCCTAAATGCTACATTAAAAGTTGTCACAGTGTTCCTTGGGAGCAAAACACAGGTAAAATAGACAAATCACCTAGTGGATAGGCTCATAGATATGTGACAATATTTCTTTTTGGCAGTGCCCTGACAGAAGAGTCTCACAATGCACTCATGGGAAACAATTTAAGCAAAAGTTTTAACACCTGGCTACTAGGTCCAGTGATATGACATGATCTCATTGACATAATTTGCTATCAGAGCTCTTTTATTATTTTATTATTATTATACTTTAAGTTTTAAGATACATGTGCGCAATGTGCAGGTTAGTTACATATGTATACATGTGCCATGTTGGTATGCTGCACCAATTAACTCGTCATTTGCGATAGGTATGTCTCCTAAAGCTATCCCTCTCCCCTCCCCCCACCCCACAACAGCCCCAGATTGTGATGTTCCCCTTCCTGTGTCCATGTATTCTCATTGTTCAATTCCCACCTATGAATGAGAATATGCGGTATTTTGTTTTTTGTTGTTGCGATAGTTTACTGAGAATGATGATTTCCAATTTCATCCATGTCCCTACAAAGGACATTAACTCATCATTTTTTATGGCTGCATAGTATTCCATGGTGTATATGGGACACATTTTCTTAATCCAGTCTATCCTTGTTGGACATTTAGTTTGGTTCCAAGTCTTTGCTATTGTGAATAATGCCGCAATAAACATACGTGTTCATGTGTCTTTATAGCAGCATGATTTATAGTCCTTTGGGTGTATACCCAGTAATGGGATGGCTGGGTCAAATGGTATTTCTAGTTCTAGATCCCTGAGGAATCACCACACTGACATCCACAATGGTTGAACTAGTTTACAGTCCCACCAACAGTGTAAAATTTTTCCTATTTCTCCACATCCTCTCCAGCACCTGTTGTTTCTTGACTTTTTAATGATTGCCATTCTAACTGGTGTGAGATGGTATCTCATTGTGGTTTTGATTTGCATTTGTCTGATGGCCAGTGATGGTCAGCATTTTTTCATGTGTGTTTTGGCTGCATAAATGTCTTCTATTGAGAAGTGTCTGTTCATGTCCTTTGCCCACTTTTTGATGGGGTTGTTTGTTTTTTTCTTGTAAATTTGTTTGGGTTCATTGCAGATTCTGAATATTAGCCCTTTGTCAGATGAGTAAGTTGTGAAAATTTTCTCCCATTTTGTAGGTTTTCTGTTCACTCTGACGGTAGTTTCTTTTGCTGTGCAGAAGCTCTTTAGTTTAATTAGATCCCATTTGTCAATTTTGGCTTTTGTTGCCATTGCTTTTGGTGTTTTAGACATGAAGTCTCTGGCCATGTCTATGTCCTGAATGGTAATGCTTAGGTTTTTTATGGTTTCAAGTCTAACGTTTAAGTCTTTAATCCATCTTGAATTAATTTTTGTATAAGGTGTAAGGAAGGGATCTAATTTCAGCTTTCTACACATGGCTAGCCAGTTTTCTCAGCACCATTTATTAAATAGGGAATCCTTTCCCCATTGTTTGTTTTTCTGAGGTTTGTCAAAGATCAGATAGTTGTAGATATGCAGCATTATTCCTGAGGTCTCTCTTTTGTTCTATTGATCTATATCTCTGTTTTGGTACTAGTACCATACTCTTTTGGTTACTGTAGACTTGCAGTATAGTTTGAAGTCAGGTAGTGTGATGCCTCCAGTTTTGTTCTTTTGGCTTAGGATTGACTTGGTGAGGCAGGCTCTTTTTTGGTTCCATATGAACTGTAAAGTAGATTTTTCCAATTCTGTGAAGAAAGTCATTGGTAGCTTGATGGGGATGGCTTTGAATCTATAAAATACCTTGGGCATTGTGGCCATTATCACGATATTGACTCTTCCTACCCATGAGCATGGAATGTTCTTCCATTTGCTTGTATCCTCTTTTATTTCATTGAGAAGTGGTTTGTAGTTCTCCTTGAAGAGGTCCTTCATGTCCCTTGTATGTTGGATTCCTGGGTATGTTATTCTCATTGAAGCAACTGTGAATGAGAGTTCACTCATGATTTGGCTCTCTGTTTGTCTGTTATTGGTGTATAAGAATGTTTGTGATTTTTGTACATTGAGTTTGTATCCTGAGACTTTGCTGAACTTGCTTATCAGCTTAAGGAGATTTTGGGCTGAGACAATGGGGTTTTCTAGATATACAATCATGTCATCTGCAAACAGGGACAATTTGACTTCTTCTTTTCCTAATTGAACACTTTTTATTTCCTTCTCCTGCCTAAATTCCCTGGCCAGAACTTCCAACACTATGTTCAATAGGAGTGATGAGAGAGGGCGTCCCTGTCTTGTGCCAGCTTTCGAAGGGAATGCTTCCAGTTTTTGCCCATTCAGTATGATATTGGCTGTGGGTTTGTCATAGATAGCTCTTATTATTTTGAGATACATCCCATCAATATCTAATTTATTGAGAGTTTTTAGCATGAAGTTTTGTTGAATTTTGTCAAAGTTCTTTTCTGCATCTATTGAGATAACCATGTGGTTTTTGTCTTTGGTTCTGTTTATATGCTGGATTATATTTATTGATTTGCATATATTGAACCAGCCTTGCATCCCAGGGATGAAAGCCACTTGATCATGGTGGATAATCTTTTTGATGTGCTGTTGGGTTTAGTTTGCCAGTATTTTATTGAGGATTTTTGCATCAATGTTTATCAAGGATATTGGTCTAAAAGTCTCTTTTTTTGTTGTGTCTCTGCCTGGCTTTGGTATCAGAATGGTGCTGGCCTCATAAAATGAGGTAGGGAGGATTCCTCTTTATCTATTTATTGGAATAGTTTCAGAAGGAATGGTAGCAGTTCCTCATGTATCTGTGGTAGAATTTGGCTGTGAATCTGTCTGTTCCTGCACTCTTTTTGATTGGTAAACTATTGATTATTGCCACAATTTCAGAGCCTGTTATTGGTGTATTCAGAGATTCAACTTCTTCCTGGTTTAGTCTTGGGAGGGTGTATGTGTCGAGGAATTTATACATTTCTTCTAGATTTTCTAGCTTATTTGCATAGAGGTGTCTGTAGTATTATCTGTTGGTAGTTTGTATTTCTGTGGGATTGGTGTTGATATCCCTTTTATTATTTTTTATTGCATCTGTTTGATTCTTCTCTCTTTTCTTCTTTATTCGTCTTGCTAACAGTCTATCAATTTTGTTGATCCTTTCAAAAAACCTGCTCCTTGGTTCATTAGTTTTTTGAAAGGTTTTATGTGTCTGTATTTCCCTCAGTTCTACTCTGATTTTAGTTATTTCTTGCCTTCTGCTAGCTTTTGAATATGTTTGCTCTTGCTTTTCTAGTTCTTTTAATTGTGATGTTAGGGTGTCAATTTTGGATCTTTCCTTCTTTCTCTTGTGGGCAATTTAGTGTTATACATGTCCCTCTACACACTGCTTTGAATGTGTCACAGAGATTCTGGTATGTTGTGTCTTTATTCTCATTGGTTACAAGAACATCTCTATTTTTGCCTTCATTTTGTTATTTACCCAGTAGTCATTCAGGAGCAGGTTGTTTAGTTTCCATGGGCTTGAGCAGTTTTGAGGGAGTTTCTTAATCCTGAGTTCTAGCTTGATTGCACTGTGGTGTGAGAGACAGTTAGTTATAATTTCTGTTCTTTTACATTTGCTGAGGAGAGCTTTATTTCCAAGAATGTGGTCAATTTTGGAATAGGTGAGGTGCAGTGCTGAAAAAATGTATATTCTGTTGATTTGGGGTGGAGAGTTCTGCAGATGTCTATTAGGTCTGTTTGGTCCAGAGCTGAGTTCAATTCCTGGATATCCTTGTTAACTTTCTGTCTCGTTGATCTGTCTATTGTTGACAGTGGATTCTTAAATTCTCCCATTATTATTGTGTGGGAGTCTAAATCTCTTTCTAGGTCACTCAGGAATTGCTTTATGAATGTGGGTGCTCCTGTATTGGGTGCATATATATTTAGGATAGTTAGCTCTTCTTGTTGAATTGATCCCTTTACTATTATGTAACAGCCTTCTTTGTCTCTTTTGACCTTTGTTGGTTTTATGTCTGTTTTATCAGAGACTAGGATTGCCACCCCTGCCTTTTTTTGTTTTCCTTTTGCTTGGTAGATCTTCCTCCATCCTTTTATTTTGAGCTTATGTGTGTCTCTGCACATGAGATGGGTTTCGTGAATACAGCACACTGCTGGGTCTTGACTCTTTATCCAATTTGCCCATCTGTGTCTTTTAATTGGAGCATTTAGTCCATTTATGTTGAAAAGTCATATTGTTATGTGTGAATTTGATCCTGTCATTTTGATGTTAGCTGGTTATTTTGCTCATTAGTTGATGCAGTTTCTTCCTAGCCTCAATGGTCTTTGAATTTGGCATGATTTTATAGTGGCTCCTACCGTTTGTTCCTTGCCATGTTTAGTGTTTCCTTCAGGAGCTCTTTTAAGGCAGGACTGGTGGTGACAAAATCTCTCAGCATTTGCTTGTCTGTAAAGTATTTTATTTCTCCTTCACTTATGAAGTTTAGTTTGGCTGGATATGAAATTCTGGGTTGAAAATTCTTTTCTTTAAGAATGTTGACTATTGGCCCCCACTCTCTTCTGGCTTGTAGAGTTTCTGCTGAAAAATCTGCTGTTAGTCTGGTGGGCTTCCCCTTGTGGGTAACCCGACTTTTTTCTCTGGCTGCCCTGAAGTTATTAATTGTTAAAGATGTTATTATAATGTGTAATTGAGAATACTGTGTATGTGTAATTGAGAATACTGTGTATACATTTAATCTCCAGGTGTTGTATTGGAGTAAAATTTGTTTGTAGTGAAAATAAATTCTAGAAAGGCATGGAAATGTACATTTTTCCTAGAAGTAAAGATTTTCTTTAATTAAGTAAAATAAAGCTAACTGTTTACAAAAATTTTGAAAATAACTTAAAAAAATTAATCTTGCAAAACAAAACTCTGCCAACCCAGGTGCTAGATTGAAAAGGGTTTTATGTTTATTTCTGCCATGAAGCATTGAAGTGAAAACACAACAAAAATTTCTTGAAACATTAATCTTCTCTTTAGCAAATTTGTAGAAGTTTGTTAAAATTTTGTAATAGTTTGTGAAAATCTCACCTGTTTGTCAAACTTTCTAAGGTTAAATATAATTTTACATAAGGTTTCATTCAGTTTGGGTTTAATATTAGTGGAGAACTACAAAAGGAAAATTTGTCTTTTGGAAAGGGTTCATTATGTAATATTGAAGGCTGATAAAAATATTTCTGCCCTTCAAACATTTCTACCAACTGTATTTTGGCAACACCAATGACTTATGGAAATCTGGAGTTGGATATCACAACATTAAGTGTCTTAATCCTCAAAAATATTTGGCAGCCTTCCTAGAATAAAATTTTAACTTCAAGGATGTATTTTCTGAACCCTGAGTTTTGGATGCCTCAGAGAGCCCCTGAGGCATAAAAGAAAAAGTTAAAGAGGATTATAAAACATATTTAAACACATGTGATTTTGATGGTGTCATTTTATTTTTTCAGAATATATTTTAGTGAGTAATATTAACACAAGTCTCAAAAGCACATGGGGTTTTTCATGTTCTTAATATCTGAATATGTGCTATCAATTTTAATTACGGTGATTATGTTAAGCTTTTGTAAACCACGGAAGTAACCAAATGTCTTTGCCTATTCTGTTTCTAACCACTCTAGACATTTTGTCATTTACAGAGATTTAATCTTCATCAAGAATAATGGCTTAAAATTAGCTGTAGAGCTTTACCAGCTGTTCTTAACTGTAGGTTTTCTTATTACAGGAAAATTTACAGAACTTAGGAATAGCTAAAATGCTTACAAATATCAAGTAGGAGAAATGTTAAAATACACTAAACTAACAGAAGAATGAAGAAATCTCTTTACCTTTATTTTAGAACATTTCTAATTCTTGTTTTGTTTTTTAAAGTCAAGTGCACTTTCTTTTAAACTAGTTAAAGATTTTAACACTGTCAATTGGTATACTCCTATTAACAAAACTTGGAACATGCTTTTTTGCTCTATGCCTAGTTCCTTTAAAATTCGGAAAGTGTGTGTAACTATTCTTAACTTACAACAATATAATTGTTTTATTCAGTGCAATAAAAATATATTTTCATTTGCAACATAACCCAATAGGATAAGCTCGTTGCTTTTCTAAGGCTTTGACTGGTAGAGTGTGCCTTGTTTAATGAATTACATATGACTTTTAGAATCAATAAAAGCTGTCTAAGAAACCCAGCCTTATACTTTGTTTACACAGTCCCAATACAGGTTTTCTAATCTGTGGTAACTTTCTATCAGGCCTAGGAACCACATGCACTTGGAATCTCAAAAAATAGAGGACTTTATCCAAATAATATGTATCTAAGGGTCAAACTTGTGGTTGGATGCAGCTTTATAATGTCCTATTTAAGATTCCTTGTAGAGCAGAGATTCATAAAAGCCCATGAGGAACGCCCATGTAAATGTATTTCTCACAGCACTGTACAAAAATTGTCTGGCTAAGTGTAAGGCAAGTCTGTTTTGCCAATGACTAAATTTTATCATGATTCATTCTTAAAAAAAATTAGGAGTAGAACAAAGATATGTATCTCAAAGCCTGTCACACCCCATCATCAATTTCTCACTTCATAAGTTGTTTTTAAGGTTTTCCGACAATTTTAATTAACCTTTTATTTTTTATATTTTTTCTGTTAGCCAACTATTGAGGTCCAGCTTCAGTTCTTGGAAAACAGAAAGATATGATTAATAGAGAAATCTAGAACAATATTCTAATTCTGGAAATGCCTTCCACATATATTTTCTGATAATAAGAGAAAATCTGGTTCCTGTAACAGAATTTTTGCTTTAAAGGATCAAATCAAGAAAGCTAAATAAACCTGTCTCATGTAACAAAATCTTAATAGGTATAATTATAGCCACAATTATTTGGTCACGTTAGCAGCCTTGAAGAATTTCAGCTGTTCTTACTCTTCTTGTCTAGTTGTGATACGCTTTTTCTAATAATCGAAGCTGGTTTTCTTTTTTTGCCTTAAGTCTATCACACCTTAAAATGTAATGCAAATTAAACCATGCATTAACCTGTCTTTCTTCTACAAACACTTAACCAACTCTCAGTAGAATCCTACCTATTGTTTTCTACACAACACTCTTCTCGAGCAGAAAGCATCCAGAAAGACCAATGTCCAATCTCCTAAGAGAAGTTAGAGTTTTCATTTCTGAGGGAAGACAAAGACAACTTAGCTAGCTTTCCATATGAAAACAGCAAGGAAATGGTTTCTGGAAGACCCCCAATCAACAGGTAAGGGCCTGATTCCAACATAATAATAAGACCAAAAAAAGCGTAGGCACCAGTAAGGGATCTAACACAGAAGCTTGTGCCTGATAGCATGGCTGCAGCAACAGAAATAACAGAACTTTCAGTCCATTCAGATAAAATCTTGTACAAACCTCCCACTCATTCAGACTGGGAACCAGTGCCTGGTATAGGCATGCTGTTTTCTGTATACTCAGAGGGCTTTCCGAAAATAAAGGTTTTTTTTTTTTTTTTTTTTTTTTTGGTTTTATGGGCATAAACCCAGTGGGATCTAGTGGGTACTGGCTGAAATATTTCTTTTTGTATTTGACTGGTTGCTCAACCCATATGAATCATCATTTCAATCTCTGATTGTTCCTGAGCCAGCATCTCAAGACAAGCTTTTACTTTAGGTCCTGTGCCAAGCTAAGCAGTCTTTGCAAATTACCACTTCAGTCTGCTCCCAGGCAAAGTGCCTGAGTTAAGCTGTCTAATAGGTCCTGGGCCTGGGCAAAGCTAAGTCACGCATTCTCTGTGACAGCTTGCAAATTAAGTATATATCTTTATTTTTTAGGCCATAAAGTCTTTAAACCCCAGTGGACAACTTATTCAAGCTTCTATCTCTACTGGCAGAGAGCTTCTCTTGCCACTTATTTAAACTTTAGCTCCAAACAGTTTCCTTTGTATACAGTTTTTAATCTTCTTAAATGTAAAAGAAAAGACTCTTAGTGTTATCTGAAATGAAAGAAAGGCTGTGACATTGTGGTGCATTGTTAAAAGGACAATATTATCTGAACCTAGGACATATTTTTACAGCTTTCTTTTGATGTCAGGGTCTGCTTGAGTAATAAACTTTTCTCTTAAGATTAACTTTATCTCAACTCAATAGGGAGTTAGGAACATGGGTTTCACTAAAGCCACTCTCAGGATTTTAAAATAGCCTCTATAATTTTTATGTGGTTTTAACCTATTATGAATAGTTTAGAGTAATAATGAAGTTTTGTTCTGTTCACTAATAAGCCTTCCAGTAGGCTCACTAACTTTTTTTTTTATCCGCTATAGGATCAATAAGATTCCAATAGAGTTTTCAGCACTCCATCCTTTCCTATTATGAATAAGAATTCTGTTATCAGTTCAACTTTTTTTTCCTTTTCACCCTCCCTTTTTCAAGATTTTGTAAAAGACATGTGGTTCATCCATGGATAACTCTGCTCTCTGTAAAGCTGCATGCTTCAGGGTAACAGTTAGGGTTTGGTTTAGTAGTAATGTATCGTCTATTCAGGTATGATTAAGCACTTGAGTTAGATTTTGAAATATCTCTGTATGTCCACTGGGGTCGTCAGGGGACATTTAATTATGTTTTTCACTTTTTTGTCTAAGTCTCTACAATGAGAAGAAAACTTCTACTATACAAGTATCACATCTATGGAGTATTTCCTGCAGGGGCAACAGTGAGGTTGGGGTTTCTTTAGTGGCACAATAAGACAAGCTGATGAAATGGCTATTGTAAGTTCTAAATGATGGTGGTACATGTGGCATTTAGAAGATATAATTTAGTGTACCTCGGGGGCTTGTCTCTGACTTTAATGAATTATTTCTTTGAAACTTGCCTGTTATGACTGCCAAGAGGGCAGAGTCAGTTTTACCATGCTTAGAAACATCTGGGTTTTCTCCCAAGTCAAAGTAAGGTTGAAGAAAAAAAGAAAAAATCAAACTCTTTTCTTTGCTATCTGAACAAAAGAGGTACCTGTTGAATAGTACTAAAATGAACACTTTCCTCAGAAAGCTAGGAGTGTCTGTCCTGGAGCTGTTATGGCTGTCATGCCCTTGAGCAATAAATACATAAATAAGCCACTTTCTTTTTTCAGAGTCTCACAGTCAATGAAATTTCTGTGTTTCCGACAGTAATCTAGAGAGGTGCACACTGCAGATAGTTTGTAAAGTTTCTGAAGAAATATGGAAAAAAAATCTTCCTATTATCTTTTTCCCCCTTTTGAAATGACCCTGACTGAATAGAAAGATAGGATATTCCTTGTTTTTGCATTCTTCTTGTCTTTTCTGAGTCTGATGACTGACATAGTTGTCCCCCATGGATGCAAGCTAAACCTTCACCCACAGTTCCGGAGGATCTAGACAGCAGGACAAGTAATGTTTACCTGCACAGGATTTACCTCTCCACTGGTGACTCTTTGTTGATTTCTTAAGCCTACTCAACCCAGAAGATAACCAAAGTAACTTGGGAACCTAAAAAAAAGATGGTATAGTCATTGGATTCTAGCAAGACACTTGTACAGAGTAAGAATTTTAATGCTATTTGTGGCTTCCCTTGCTATGGCCTAGAAAAAATATTGAAATTGTAGGAAATAAGATCTATTGACTTTGAAACATAAAATTTTCTGTTAGTTTAAATGTCAGTGCTGCTGGAGGAAGAAGGTGTGCCTTAAAACAAGTAAAGCTCATATGGCTGGCTTTCATAAGACAGTACTTAGCTAAAATATGTCTCTCAAAGGCACCTTCTTTCTGATTATTGAAAGTGGAAATTTTCTGTTTACTGATAGGTCACAGAGTCTTATTACTGTTAGAGAGATATAGGAGAGAGAGGAGTTAGAAAACCAAGGGTTTTGTGCAAAGTACTGGCAAGGCTTCCCCACAGAGAAAAAACTAATTTCACTAGGTTGCATTTTAAGATCTAAAATGTTCCATGAAAATGCTGAATCCCAGGTTTATATACTCAAAAGTTAGAAAAAGAAGGTTAACGCTCTATCACCTGTCCCCACAGTGTGTGTCTCTGCAGAAAATAGATGCGTCTCACAAAGAAACTGTTTAGATATATATGATTTTGTGGAGCTTTTTAAAGAGAAATAACCAGCCAGAAAGAGAAATTTTATTTGAATGTATGCCATTCCTTACAGCGAAGTGAACATCTATCATTGGCAGAAAAAAGATCCTTATCAAATAAAAATTTTTAGATGACAATTTTGAATTCTTCCTATTTGAAAGAAAAAAATCACAAAATAGCAACTCTTTGAATTATGTTTCTAATGACTGACTTTTATCAGTGAGCTTACATCTACAGATCGCAACATTGCATACAAAGAAGAAACAGGAGGGACATTAGCCACACAATGACAAAAAAGAAATAAACAAATTCCACAGAAAAGCCTGAAATTTTTGGTGGCAACACTCTGATAGGCTGTCAGAAACTGGAGTTAGTTTTGAGGCCTTCACAAAATGCCGTTGTATAGTCTTAACCAGAAATCTTCAATTAACTTAGATATCCTTTCAGTCCTACATGACAGCTGGATCCTCTGTGAAAGAAAATAGTTGGAACAGAGGCAACATTTTCAACAGTGGAGGGTGAAAGGAGACTGCCAATGTGTCTCCCAACATCCCTTTCTCCTAAGCTTTGTAAGAATGGCAGGCAATCTATCGGATTTTACCTGGCACTTGCCCAGAGTTTTCTTTGCTCTTCAGAAATTTAAAAAAGAAAAACAAATAAGAAAAACAAACAAAAACTAAGAACAAGCTGCAGAAATGAATGCAAATAGAGGACAAGCTGCAGATATGAATGTCAATAGTTTGGAATTGCACTCCTACTCACTTTTTTTATTTAATGGATTCTCACTCTGTTGCTTAAGCTGGAGCCCACTTGAGTGATCTTGGGTATCTGCAAGCTACATCTCCGGGGTTTATGCCATTCTCTTGCCTTAGCCTACCAAGTAGCTGTCACTACAGGTGCCCACCACCACACACAACTTTTTTTTGTATTTTTAATAGGCTTCATGCGGGCTTCACCGTGTTAGCCAGGGTCATCTCGATCTCGATCTCCTCATGATCTGCCTGCATTGGCCACCCAAAGTGCTGTGATAGCAGTCATGAGCCACTGTGCCCAGCTACTAGTGACCTTTTTAATTAAAGCTTTTCTCAGTCCATGAATCATAGACAAAAGTGGCTGTGCCCCAGAGAACCAAAATCTATCAGTCTCTCATTTTTAGGTGACACATAGATTTTTTTAATCTCAAGAAAATTAAAAATTATGAATTCAAAAGGTGAGATGATAGCAAATGTTTAATATGTTAACTTCTGGTGGAGTAGAGTCAGTTGCCCACTCTGAGAAACAGTCTGATATTTTTATGGACTCAGAAGAAAGAAAATGTACTAACTAGTTTTGAAGAAAGCACTACTCATCTTTCCTGGGTCCTTGTGCCTGGAAATATTAATACCTGATGCAATGACTCAGCTTGGCTCAAGAACTTGGCCCTGAGCCACACAAGAGCTAAAGTGAAAGGATGGCTGAGGACCTTGGCATGGGTCCAGAGGCTAAAATGATAATTTACTGAAATTTGTCTCAGAGCCTGAAGCATGTTTAGTAAAATAAGGTGCCCTTTGTAACACACTGGAGTCCAATATGTACATGTTCTAAAAAAGAGAGACTATTTCCTGGAAGCAATCTGGTTACACAAAAGACACAACATTTTAATATGGGGTCTTTTTTTTATCTGAGTCGCTGTGGGCATGTCTTAAGCACACACACACACAAAGTTGGGCTTTTTAAAAGATTATTTGCTTGGGCCACAGGATTGTGCAGGATTCTTAAATTTCTGTCTGCAGCCTGATAGTCCAGGCTGTTTCTCTGCCTGTGGAAATTTTACTATTAATACAGCACAACTACATAGCTTTTTTTTCTCAATAATACTGAAGAGCTAGGTAGTTTCTGAGGGTTGAAGGCACATTGTTTGAAATTTCCTATGTGCAAGGCTTTTTGCTCCGTGAAACAACCCACATCTTTGTAAATATTGTAAAATTGTTCATGCCTTCTTAGCAGTCATATCAGAAGAGCCCACAAGAAACAACTCCCAAATGTTAGAGAAACATTCTCCCTGGAAACAATCAAAATCAAATTTTGTTACTCCAGGTTTTCTCATCTTCTTAATGTAGAGAATTTTTAGTCACACCATCATCAGCTTTTCCAGTTTTTACATCCGACCCTCCATGTTCCTTACTACCCCTATAGGAAATGCCCAATGAATGAGGTGCCAGTAAATTGCAAGTTTCCTTTTCATTATAGTACCTTAAACAAATAAAGTAAGACCTGGGGAAGTTTTCTGATACATCAATAAATATATAGAGCCTTTATAATATCTAGCCTTTTTTTTTGCTCTCAAATAGGAAGACGTTATGTTATTGCTAAGCCAAAATCTTACTGCTTCTGACACACAGCCCTACAGTCAATAGAAAGATGCTGGGCTGAAACACATTTCTTCCATAGCATGTCATAATAAATAAAAAGCAGTGAAAGACAGAAAGAGTGAAGAAAACACAAGATCCTAATTTCAAGTAGAAAGAGAGACAGAGCCCTTTGAAAAACCTAATTTAAGCCATAGTGATCCCATAGATGAGAAAAAGAAAAAAAGAAAAGAAAAAGAAAAAAAGAAAGCAGGACATTTGCGCTTTAGATATCCCAGATCTAAACCATTCCCAAGCCAGGGCTGAGACGACGTCTTTAGGTCTTTGCATTTTCTGGCATTTCTTCATTTCTGGATGCCACTGCATTCTTCAGTGCCTGCAGAAGAGAAAGCTTGTGCTATGCCTGATTCACCTAAAGATTTTCAGGGAACTGTCACCTTTACCAGCACCTTACCTGCTTACCTCATCAGAGAAAACATGTAAAGCTGTGTGCAGTGATGGAACTCAACCAACACTCACTCATGCATCTGCCTCCATTCTGTGCCTGGTGCATCCATAGAAAACTGAAAGCTAAGCCCATAGTTTGATCTGAGTGCCGCCTGTAAGATGGGTGTTTAAAATTAGACAAGCAGGCTCAAGAGAAACTTGCACAAAGGTGCCATCATCCACAGAGATTGCTGGCTGGTGAAGTGACACCCTAGAGATCTTGTGAAAAAGATGACATTCATCACCAGTGGCCAGTGGATTATTCAATTATGCCTATGTAATGGAGCCTCGATAAAAACCATCAAGACAGTATTCATAGAGCTTTTGGGTAACTGAACACATACAGTGTTCTAGAAAATTGCGTGCTGATAAAAAGAGACACTGATAATTGTAAAGGTCATACAGAGTGTAGGGGTCTTTGTTTTGAAAGAAGTTTCTGCCTTTAATAATGTGTCCAGAATTTTAACTTATTAACTAGAGCATACTCTAAGGTAACCTAAATCTGCACATTACAAACATTAAAACCTGAATATTTCCACCAAAGTGATTCCATAATTCACTAATATGGTGCAACAAGTTTTACCTTAGAGAGATAAAGTTTTCTTTTGTTAACTGGGTAAGAACTAGACATATATAAAAGAAAAGAAAATCAAGTGATATCTCACCACTAATTCTAGTCATATGTTCAGTTTAGGAGAATGATCATCAGTGAATTTTGTGCCAGAAATATTTATTCTAAAAGAGAAGTCTTTTAATTTATAATTATGTGTCTCTGAGGTGTTTGTGCCAGTGTAAAGTTAAAGGCACCATCTCTGACATTTCTGTGTCTTTTTTGGGAGGGAAGCTAAGGCTGACTTGTAACCCAGTAACAGTATTCTAGGATATAAAAATAAGAAAAATCAACATTGTTACAGGATTCTCTGTCATAAACATCCAATAAAACACAACTCTGGTCTTATATATAGTAGTAGCCATAGATACATATTGGAGCTTACAAGAAGAATCTAGTACCCAACAGTCTGCTTTTATATATGGGCTTATGTGAGCACAAAATAAACACATTTGGACAAACAAGCTGTTTTATTACTTCTTTTAAAGCTACAGTGCTTAAAAATTATGTGACCATTTAAATACCTAGTTTGGACATTTCCAGTTCTGTTTCCAAGCCTCAGCTATGGGTGAAACTATTTTGGGTTATGAAGATGGATTAGGGCATCTTGCAACTCATGATGCATTTGGTTCAGCTTAGTTCTTGTGTCCTGAGCAGACAGACTGACAATTAAAACTCATCACTTTTATTTTCAACATACTTTAACATGGATTCTATCCCTTGGGCTGAACTCCAGATCTTCCTCAGCACCTCACACTCTCTCTCATTGGCCTGTTCCATCTCCAACTTAATATTGCTGTGAACAAGGGCCTTACATTCTGCCAGTACAATTTGATTATATGAGGCAAGCTCCTTAATTTGAATCATAACCTCTTGGGTGAAAGTTCCACTCAAAAATACCTGAGAAACCATACCTTTGGCACATGCCTCCCGTGCTGTCAGCTTTCACCCAGCAAATAATGTTTCATTGGCAGATGCTTTACCCATCATTTTTTGAAATGTAATGGTTGAACAGCCATCTGGACTCTGTCCAAAGGTCGTATAAGGGGTTTGGAACCAAGCCTTTTCATTTGCCCACATGAGATCACAAAGAGGCAGGATGGATGCACCTAGTCCAATGGCAGGGCCATTGACTGATACAACAATAGGCTTTTAAAATTGAATAGAAGTATTCACAAAGTTCTTGATGGTGTCCACCATTTCAAGGCTTGCTCTGTTTCTGTCATTCCTTAAGTGCATCAGAAAGTACCCAAAATCAAGACTGCAGCAAAAGACACTTCCAGCTGCACTGAACAGCACGAGCTTGCTGTCATCCACAGCAGCACTATTCAGAGCATTAACCATTTCTTTAATTACTTCTGTATTCAGTGCATTTTTTTCTGTCGATCTAGTTGATAGCACTATCTGGGTGAATCCATCCTCTTTCTTCACTACAATGTCTCTGTAAGTCCTGGCACTTTCTGTTAACCTTATGGTAAAGTACATCTTCTTGATAAAAAGCTGGTCTTCTGTCATCAGTAATATTTCTTTGCCCACCTTTCACCTTTGAAACTGAGGTATGCATGTCTGTTTTTCCATTGGCTGCTAATGAGTCTATTAATACCACTATACCTTTTTGGGTAACTGAACCTGTGTCCATGGAAGCAGTAACTGAGCCATACATCTGCGACATTGGTGGGTGGATCTGAGTCTTGTTCTCTAGTCCAGTTTGTTCTGCACCAGGACGTGACAAATGGTCCTGGAGGAGTTTCCCTTCTGTCACTTTGAAGACCACCGTGTCCTGCTGATCTGCTGCAATAGGGTCCAGTTTCTCATGTTTCTGAAAGCCACTCACACTTTTCTTGTCATTAAAGGGGCTGTCAGGTGCAAGGGTCTTGATAGTTGAACTTGTTATCCCCATATTCTGTGTGTTGGAGAGAATTGAAGCTGCCTTTCTCCTAACGATCTTGCTGGCAGCAAATAACTTGCTGTTTTTGGATCTGTGATGTTTATCAGTCACTAGCGTTTTAGGAGATTTCGTAGAGTAGCTCGCTTTTGTAGATCTGGAATTTCTTCTTCTGGCATTGTTTGACAAAATTCTACTGGTTCTAGTCCATGTCAGTTTTTTCTGTTTTTCAGTCTGTTGTCTCTTAAAATCATGTATATATTTTTCGCAGTCCGTGAGGTGTTGCTTTGGTTCCCAAGTGTCATCCTGTTTGTCATAACCTTTCCACCGAATCAAATACTCTGTATTCCCATTGTAATCTTGTCTTTTGTCAAAAATACTTTCAACCTCAAACTCCTGGGAAGCCATGAGGAAAGACACAGGATTGGAGCAGTTGCTGTGCCAACTTTTTTTCATTTGTGTCTCCACATAGCCACTCCTTTCTGCCTCCAGTTCTTCAATAGCTTCTGCGTATGGATGAACCTCTTCTATTTCGTCACCACTGGTGTAGTGAAAATTGTGTGAAATAGCAGCTATGCTATGGTGCATGAGAGCTTGCTCAGTAGCCTCAGGTGAGAGTAGCTAAATCCACAGCCACAACCTTCTGGTGTAGAACAGAAAGCTTTCTTCCTGCCTATTAGTCCTTTGTGTTTGTTTGTTTAATTGTGGTTCCTATGATGATTGTATGGAATATTCTAATGTTATAACATTTTTAAAGTTACACTAGCTTACCTTCAGTAACATAGAAAACCTTTACTCTTGTATAATTTACCCCACTATTTCACTTACTGAGTCCTCAAAATTATACCTTTATTCATTTTATGTCAAAAACACAAAGTAGAAGTTTTTTTTTAATTAAATATGTATGTGTCTTAAGGTACATGGAGAACAACTTGTGGAGGTGCATATTGTTAATTTTTTTTTTCTTTTTGATATGGAGTCTCGCCCTGTCACCCAGGCTGGAGTGCAGTGGTGTGATGTAGGCTCACTGAAAGCTCCGACTCCCAGATTCATGCCATTCTCCTATGTCAGCGTCTCGAGTAGCTGAGACTACAGTTGCCTGCCACATTGCCTGTCAATTTTTTTGTATTTTTAGTAGAGAAGGGGTTTCACCATGTTAGCCAGGATTGTCTTGATCTCCTGACCGCGTGAACCATTCAACTCGGCCTCCGAAAGTGCTGGGATTACAGGTGTGAGCCACCGTGCCCAGCTAAATGTTGTATCTTATATATTTGTACATATATTTATCTTTACCTTAACCTTTGTTTGTTCATACTGCCTTTGAGTGTCTGTCCATTCTACCCTGAAGTACTCCATAAGACATTTCTTAAAGGGTAGTCTACTTGTAAAGGGTGCCAGCTTTTATGTGGGAATGTCATAATGTGTCCCTCAACTTTGATGGACAATTTGGTGGATCATAAGGTTTAGGTTTGACAGTTTTTTCTGACATCACTTGGAACATATTAGTCTACTGCTTTCTATCTTCTTAGTTTTCAGATAAGTAATCTACTGCTTTTCAGTGGTTATTAAGTTAAGCAATCCACTGGCTATTTTTAGGGTCCCTTTTACATGACTTGCTATTTCCTTTCCTTCCTTTGAAAATCCTCAAGATTCTCTTTGTGTTTGTTTTAGACAGTTTAATTATCAGGTAACTTTGAGTTTGTTTCTTTGAGTTTTTGTTACTTGGAGTCTGTTGAGCTTCTTGGATGTTTACTTATTGTCTTAAATTGTTGCATTCTTTATGACTATTTTGTTAAATAGTCTTCATGATCTTTTGTCTCTTCCTTCGAACTTCGAAAATGCATATGTATGGCTGCTTGATGGTGTCCCTCAGGTTTCTAAGCCGTATCAATTTGCCTTGCCCCTTTTCAGACTCTGTTCATGACCACTATATGGTTGAATGCCCTCAATGGTATGTATCACAGTGTGGGGACAGTTTGTCAGTTGGTCACGCAAGGCTGATGCATCCCATAGCTCAATTCCCAGACTTCAATCATTGTGGTCTCATTAGTGCACTACAATCTAGAAATCTCTAAATGTGAGGTATCACACAGAGTTCTTTGTCTCCTGGCCAAGAAAATTAAGGAGGATGGATGCAAAAATGTTGTATCAAAACTTTTATAAGTGAAAGTAAGAAACTCTTCACAGTGGGGGTGGAATGTGAGTGGTTTACCTATTATGAGACTGTGCTTTACAGTTTCTAAAGGCAGAGAAGTAAAGGAATGTGCTTAGTGTTTTTGGAGTAAGCGTTATTCATCTTGGCCCTGAAACTTGGTCTTGGATTCACCTGGAGCTGAAGTGATGATTTGTAGAAGCTACAAGTCTCCGCCTTGGAACTTGGCCCTGGACCATGAAAGGAGCTGAAGTGACAGCTTGGCCTGAGACCTTAGGCTGGGTCCAATCAAAGGATGAAGCAATGTCTCATAGTCACAATAATTAAGGAGGCTGGATGATGCAAAGTTCAAGTAGGAGCTAAAGTAACACAACAGCCATCTGGACTCTGTCCAGATGTCATATAAGGGATTTGAAACCAAGCCTTTTCATTAGCTCAAAAGAAATCACAAAGAGGCAGTGTGGATGCACCTATTCCAAAGGATGGGCCACTGACTGATTCAAAAATAGGCTTTTAAAATTGATTGAAATTATTCACAATGTTCTTGATTGTGTTCATCATTTCAAGGCTTGTTCTGTTTCTGACCTTCCTTAAATACTTCAGAAAGTACCCCAAATCGAGACCACAGCAAAGGACACTTCCACCTGCGCTGAACAGCACAAGCTTGCTCCCACCCACAGCAGCCCTATTCAGAGCATTAACCATTTCTTTAATTACTTCTATATTCAGTGCATTTTTTTATGTTGATCTAGTTTATAGCAACATCTGGGTGAATCCATCCTCTTTCTTCACTACAATATATCTGTATGTGCTGGCATTTTCTGATAGCCCTCTGGTGAAGTACATCTTCTTGATAAAAGGCTGATCTCTGCCATTGTCAGTAACATTTCTTTGTCCACCTTTCTCTCTTGCAAGTAATATATGCATGTCTGTTTCTCCATTGGCTGCTAATAGCCCCATTAATAACACTATAGCTTTTTTGGTAGCTGAGTCTGCAGCCATGGAAGCAGTAACTGAGCCAGACTTCTGAGAAAATAGTGGGTGAATCTTGGTCTTGTTCTCTATTCCACACTGTCCTGCCCTGGGATCTGATAAAGCCCTGATAAGCTTCCCTTCCTCCTCCTTGAAGACCACTGTATCCTGCTGATCTGCTGCAATAGGGTCCAGATTCTTGAGTTCCTGAAGGCCAGTCACTGTGTTCTTTTGTGAATAGGGCTGTAAGGGGCAATTGTCTTTCTTGATAGTTGAATATAGTAGCTCCATATTCTTTGCATCAGACAGACGTGACCCTGGATTACTGCTAACATTCTGGCTGGCAGCACATAACCGGCTGCTTTTGAATTTGTGGTGTTGGACAGACACTAGAGTTTTAGGAGCATTCTTCGAAAAGTTGAGCTTGGTAGATGTAGATATTCATCTTCTGGTATTGTTTGAAAAATTTCTAGTTGTTCTGGTACATGCCACTTTTTAATTTTTTCTGTTTTTCAGTCTGTCATCTGTTAAAGTCATATATACATTTTTCACCAGTGCTGCTCTGGTATGACACTGTTTCTTCGTAACCTTTCCAACACCAAATTTTATATATTTTTCTTTTGTTTTAGACAAAGTCTTGAGCTATCACTCAGGCGGGAGTACAGTGGCACTGTTGCACAATCTCAGCTCACTGCAACCTCTGCGTCATGGGTTCATGTGATTCTCCTGCCTCAGCCTCCTGAGTAGATGAGATTACAGGGGCCTGCCACCACACCTGGCTAACTTTATGATTTTTAGTAGAAACAGGTTTTCGCTGTATTAGCCAGGATGGCCTCCATCTCCTGAACTCGTGATCTGCCCGCCCCAGCCTTGCAATGTGTTGAGATTACAGATGTGAGCCACTGTGCCTGGCCTCTGTCTTTCCATTTTTGCCTTGTCTTTTGTCAACAATAGTTTCAACTTCAAAGTCCTGGAAAGCCGTGAAGAAAGATACAGGATTGGAGCAGTTCCTGTGCCAAATTTGTTTCATTTGTATCTCCACATAGTCACTTCTTTCTGCCTCCAGTTCTTCACCAGGTTCTGCATATGGATGAGCCTATTCTATTTCTTCACCACTGGTATAGTGAAAATTGTTTGAAATAGCAGCTATGCCGTGTGCTTTAGGGTCTCCACACTTACGCCCTGGTGGAAAAGCTTGGGCTTTGTCTTATGGTACATGATAGCTAGCTTGGAAGCCTCAAGTGAGAGTAGCTAAATCCACATCTCCTACTCTCTGGTGTGGTACAGAAAGATTTATACTTGCCTGTTATTCTTTTTCTTTTTTAATTGTCATTGATACTGTGATTACATTGAATATTATAAAGTTATTCCACTTTTAAAGTTATACTAGCTTACTTTCAATAACACACAAATCCCTTAACTCTGTATAGCTTCACCCCTATGATTTCCTTCTTGAGTTCTCAAAATCATACCTTTATGCATTGTATGTCAAAAACATAAGTTAGTGATAGTATTTTTATGCAATATATTTGTGTTTTAAATTGCTTGGGAAACAAATTGTGGAGGTGTGCACGGTTATTCTTTATGTTTTATAATATCTTATATATTTATCTTTACCATAATATATATTCATTCATACTGCTCTTTATTGTCTGTTCATTTTACCGTGAAGTATCCCATAAGACATATTTAAAAAAGATAGTCTACTGGTAAAATATCCCAGCTTTTATCTGGAAATGTCATGATTTCTCCGTCACTTATAAGGGACAATGTTTTGAACATAAGATTTCTGTTCAAAAGTTTTTTCTTACATCATTTGGAATATGTTAATCTATTGCTGTCTGTCCTCTGAGTTTTCAGATAAGATTGCTGATTAATTTTGAGGGTTCTTGGAACATTACTAGTCACTTCTTTTGTTGCTTTCAAGATTTTCTCTGTCTTTCTTTCGAAGACTTTAATTATCATATAATTTGAGTTTGTTTCTTTGAGTTTCTCTTACTTGGAGTTTGTTGCGTTTGACATTCTTTACCATTATTGTTTCTAAATAGTCTTCCTCATTCTTTTTCTCACCCTTTGAACTTCCAGTATGCATAATAAGGTTGCTTGATAGTGTTTCACAGTATTTTAGGCTTTGTTCTCATTACTTTACTTTTTTTCTATCATTTCCTAACTTAATAATATCAACACCGTTTCTTTGATTTGCTGATAGTGTGTTCTTCCCCCAGCTCAAGTCTGCTTTTAAATATCTGTAGTGAATATTTTTTTTCTTTTTATCCCTAGACTTTTTTAGGTTTTAAAATAATTTTACTTTTTTTATTAATTTTTGTTCACAATTTTTTGTGCATCTTTTGTTTCTTCTATTAGCTGACTCTGAATCTTAATTTTAAATATTATGTTTTAGTAAGACCACCATTTGTGATGTCTGAAAAAAGTTTCAGATCATAATTTCTTTTTAATTCTTCAAATGAGCCATATTTCTCTATTTCACTGTACAGTTTATCTCTAGACATTTTTAGGTTTTAAAATAATTTTACTCTTTGGATTAATAATTTTTGTTCATAATTGTTTGTGCTTCTTTGTTTATTCTATTAGCTTATTAAGTAGCTAAATTTTAAATATTACATTTTAGTAAGGCTGCCATTAGGGCTGTCAAAAGAAGGTTATTTTTTCGTAATTTTTTTGTTGTTGTTCTTAAAATGAGACATACTTTCCTATTTCACTCTGTGGTTTGTGATTTTACCGGTGCTGAAAAAGAGCATTTAAAATTTAAAGTGCTGTAACTTTGACAATAAGATTTTCTACTTCTATGTTTGGTAGAGTTTTGTTTATTCATTACATAGGCTCTTTCCTTTTTGTAAATAAGCTGTACTGAGCTTCTTCTTGGGTCTTTTTGGAGGCACATTGTTTTGGGACACATATCGTTAAAACCACATTTCATTTTATATATATATATATATGTATGCACACATGTATGTGTATATATGATTGATATATGATTTGTATATATGATTATATAGTATATCAGATATATTATATATAATATATAATATATGATATGCACTATATATTATATATGATACATATTATATATAATATCATATATAATATATGATATTATATACAATATGTATTCTATATTAGAATTTATAATATATGATATTATATATTATATTATATATTACATATTATATAATATTACATATTGTATTACATTTTACATACTATATAATATTACATATTATATTACATTTTACATATTATATAATATTACATAATATTATATTATGTATATTATGTATATTGTTATGTATATTATGTATATTATTATACATATACCTTATGTATATGTACATATAATATTATATGTACAATAGCATATGTAGAATAACATATTTATAACATATACATATAATATTATATGTATAATATATGTGTATATACATATAATATTATACATTATGTGTAATATTACATTATATATTATCTATATTGTTATGTATATTATGTAATATCAATATTACATAATATGTAATATTTATAATTATATATTATATATTATATATTAATTATATATTATTAATGATATATTATATATTATATAATATATGATTATATATGATTAATATATATGATTAACCATATATATGATTAATTTTGAAAGTTTGTTCTACAAATGTCTTCAGAGGAAAAGAAGTACAATCAGGAAAAAAATATTTTTGCTTTTTAAGTCTACTGAAGTTTGGTTGCACAGAGGGACAAAGAGCCTGCATAACGTTTAGGGAATAAAACAATGACTATTTACCTCTGTCGGGACCTCCATAGGCAGAAGCAGCAATCGCCAAGTGAGTCCTGAGATTTGGAGGACAGGGTCCCTTCTCTTTACCATGGCTCTTGTAAGCTGCTCCAGAAATATATGCAAGGCAGCATCCCAGCGTGGTGGTTATTAACGAATAAGTAGCTGCTGTTGATCTGGGCTACAAAGTTGACAAAATTTAATTTTTATTTACTTTGTAAATCTTTTTTTGGAAGCTGTAAAACTTCAAGTAGACTCAGAATTCTATAGTAATTACATCATATTAATCCTTCCACTGCACCTATTGTATAGTTGAACAGACGGATATACAGTGATCCGTTGTACATTGCATAACTTTCCCAGAATCTACTATCATTTTACTTTGGCCTATTTGTCTTTACACCTAAAGTATGTCTCGCATAGAAGTCACAAATGTGACTCCTTCGTTTAAGTGTACACTTGCAACAATGTGTGCCTTTTTAAGCAAGAGCTCATATTTACAGTTCTTACAAGTAAAATGTTACATATTCTGACATTGACTTGCATGTTTTCCATATGCTTTTTCTTCTGCTTGATCCTGAATTTATTTTTTGCTCGTTTAAAAAATTTGGCTAATTTTTTAAAACCTTCTGTTGTATTTTTTATATTACAATTAGGTGTATTTGGGATTTCAATTATTATTGAAAACTTAAAATAGCCCACTATGAACAAAACTAACTTGTGTGAATAATTTATTGTTTAAGGTCAACAATATAAAAATATGCTGCTCTTATAGTTTTCCATCCTTCTTAATTTATATTACTGTCTGTGATTATATCTGTGCACACAGACTGTTCATTAACTGTTAAGTTTGCCAGGGTTGAAATAATAATAGCATTTTTCTTATAGAGAAGGTGTAGTCACAATTTCCTTTAGCTTTTCTTTATCTAGATAGGTTTGCTTGAATTTCATTTTACCATTCATACATTTCAGGTTTGATAGCATTTTTCTGTTAAAACTTGGATATCCCACCACCTTCTGACTTCATGGTTTCAGCTGAACAATCATTTGTTAATTTTAATGAAGATCTTCTTGTACCTAGCAAATTTCTATTCCCTATCTGCTTTTACAATTTTCTTTGTATTGGATCTTGATTGCCTATAATGTTTCCTGATGTGGCTATCGTTGACTATATTGTGGTTAAAGACTTTTGTCCTCTTTCATCTTTTTGATTCAGATTTTTTAAGTTCAGGAAACGTGCAGCCATTTTTGTCTTACAAATTTTTGGCTTCTGGTATGGTTTATTTATAAGATGCCCATATTGCATATACCTGTATACCTCATGGTGTTCTATTTGCTCTTTATTTTTTTTTTTTACTTTTTAAAAAAAATTTTACTCCTCAGACTGGGTTATTTTAGTTTTTATTCCTTCAGATTGAACGAATATTTACATGCTTAAATGTGCTGTTAAATCCCTTTATTATAGACTTTACTTCAGTAGTTATCCCATTTTTTTTACAGGTTCTTTTATAATTTGTCTCACTGATGCTCTCACGTTATTCTTTCATCATTTGTCTATCATTTCTCTTTAGCCCTACTTAAGACTGCTGTTTTTAGTTCTTTGTCTATAAAATTTGGGACACATTTAATTCCTGCATTTAGTTTACATTGTTCATAACTTTCTATTTGTTTTTCTGTTTTTGCTTTTCAGAAAACTATATTTGAAATGTCATAATGTGCTAACACTGAAAGTTATCTGTGTATTTGAAATGTCATAACGTGCTAACCCTGAATGCTTTTTTTATTTCTGAAATGCAATGTATTAGTTATTAAAAGCTTAGCTTGCATTCCATTAGCACTTTGAATAAGAGCAATATGAAAATTATCACTTTTAAATACAGGGTATGTGTTAACACTCTCCTTTAACTCTCAGGGGGATTGTTTATATTGCTCTCCTAACATTCACTTTCTTCTCACTCTGAAGCTACAGATATACTTGAGGGTTAATGTATATTGTTTTACATTTCTTTTAGAATGTTACTGTTGTAAGCATATGCATGATTTTCTAGGTGCTTCAGTATATTAAAATTCTTTTGAATATGCCGATTTTTTACAAATGCTAATCTCTCTAACCTTTGTTCCTGTTTATCCTTAGCCTAGTGTAAAAAATAACAGTATTTTTTGTACTCAGCAACTTAAATGTTTGTGACCAATTCCTGGAATTTCCAACCAAGAGTGACTTCTGAGTTAGGCCAAGGAGAAATAAATGTTCATTTTACCAAATTTTCATATGTCCTTTAGGAAGATTCAGAAAAACAACAACAACAACAACAATTTAGCACTTAAGGTTTTCTTTGCTTTTTCCAGTAGCAGGAATCAAGTCCTCATTTTGACAGTGTGGATTTCAATTCTGAAGGTTTCATCTGTGCCTAGGAGGTGATATGACAATCCTTAAAGAAAAAAGAAGGAACTTTTCCATTTTACAATTGTCTTTCTGGATTAAATGTTTACTTGGTTGACATATACTCTTGATTTTCAGGGTCCAGACTGTTTTTGATGGTTTGAATCCCTTTTTGGGAATGTTTTTGAAACTGCCATCCCTGCAGTTTTGCTTTTATTTTGTCTATGAATAACTGAGTGTTTTCTAATTTCAGAGTTTATGGTTATTTATGAGGTTCATGTTTTGTCTCTTGTTTAAAATACTTAAAGTGACCATTACACTTCCAATTTTGAATCCTAGATGTTAGAATTTTGTTTTAGTGGTTATTTTAGAAAGTTTTTGTTTTTTTTAAGTGAAATTATCAATTTTGTAGAAAATGTATGATGTAAGATTCTCTGTTATAAAGTACATTTTGATTTTTGTAAAAGAAATATACAGTAAGTGGCTTACAAAGTGACTTTCATAAAAAGATTTAAAGAAAATAATAAGAAAATAATGTAAGCATGCAGCAAGATCAATAAGTACAATGATTCTTGGTGGCAGACTGTATAAATTGTTTTTAAAAAGCCAGCTACCTGTGTCTGCAGCAGACTGTAGACGGGGAAAAGTTATAGAGGATGAGCTCATAGAGGTAACAGACAGTCCATGTGACTGTCTGGGGTTTTTATAGGTCTGCAGATTTTACTTTAGATTTCACTCTAACACTGGTTCATGACTGAAAGTGGTATTGGTAAGGTTCTTACTAGCATCTACTGCTGAGAAGTTAGAAAAGCTGCTAAATATCCTAAAATATTGAATGTCAGGCACCTTTGAGAAGTTAACAGTGTTGAAACATCTGTCGAGAAAATTATTTTTAGAAGCTCATATTTATAACCTTTTGATATTATATTTTGAAGATTTCTTAACTCCAACTTTGGTTTCCATAAAGCAGAAGGATTTGAAAAAGTGTATATAATTTCCATTGATTCAACTTAGGGTAAACATTAGTAAAATAAGGCCAGTTCAGTTAATCAATGATTAGAAATTAAACAATATATTTTCTATTTATCTGTTTTTCCTTCCAATTACTTTTTCAATATTTTTGTAAAACATGAATTTCAAAAAATAAAACCTTTGTCTGCCTCTGTTTTGGAGGTACCAAGGGAGAAAAGTCAACATTCAGAAAGCACAATGTGTATCCATAATATAGTCATGAATGATCCCAGTCATAACATAGTCAATAATGATCCTAGGATATTACAATAAGTGAGCCAAATGAAAGCAAAATTTTCAAGGCTAATAGCTGGGGTTAGAGGATTTTCAATTGTGCTAAAGTTGTTTAGTAGAACCAATGCTCAATTATCTCCCACATTTAAAAAAAAATTTGTTAGACGTTTGCATAGTGGACATCTATGATTAGAATTATTTGTTCTCTGCCTTGTTTGAATGTAATAAAATAATGCATTCATAATAAATGCATATTAGACAGTAAGAGAAAATAAAAATCAATGAATGAGGAAATCGATGTAATAGGAACAATTTCTAAAAATGTTAAGATAAATCCAAAAGGAGATGAAATTCTACAACGGAAAATCTTTTTCATTTGAATCAAAAATTTGTTTCAGAAGGTGAGCAAGTAGCAGCAACATGGTAATTATCTACATTTACACTACTTCCTTAGTTCTCACTTAGCACCTGAGCTGTAGGCTCTTTTGTTGATGCTAGAGCCTTCTCCACTTGGCAGAACTCCTACCCATATAGGGCTCACTTTTTGTCCAAGATTGATAAAATGCCATTGAATACATAAAAGGAAAAGGCAAGATTAATTTGTTTTGCTTAATATACTACAGGAGAGCTCTGTTGTTTAGACACATTCTTGGAACAATGCAGAGAGTGTGAAATTGAGGCATTGGCAGACATTAAGTGGTGTACAGAAGCTGGCACTATTTGTAGAAACAAAGTTGTTCAGGTAAATCTTGTAGTCAAAGACGAATATTTATTGAAGCCTGTGATTGACCTGATTTTTCCAAGTGCTGGCACTGTTTTATTATTATTACTGTTTCTATTACCATTATTACCTGTAACAGTTTTTTCACTGAGCGAGTTAGGCTTTTTAGATTACTTAAATTTGAACCTGATGTTCATGGGTACATTTTACAATAATTACAGAACCAGTATTTACTAAATATTTCTGAAAGTTTAAATTGTCCTTTTCTAAGAAGACATAATACACCTTTGTTTTTAAAGAAATGAAGGGTATTTACTAATTGGTAACCATTTGTTAAATAATTCCTCTGATATATGTTCTAGAGCCTTGGAAGTAAGTAAATAGAAAAATAAGTACTTTAAGAGTTTTTTTTTTTTTTTTTTTTTTTTTTTTTACACAGATGGGTATGGACCACTGAAGCTCATATGCACATGTGTATATATGTCAGGATTTTTTGTATGGAATTAGTTTACAATGTCACCATCAAACAAGCTGACTTATTAAAAGAAGGCTTACACCTTTAGTATTTATTCAAAGAATGCATTTTGGTTGTGTCCTATGGATAGTGATGAGCTCAAGACCTGAAGGAAGAAGACAGGTGACTTCTCCACTTCTAACTGAGGTACTGGGTTCATCTCACTGGGTAGTGTTATCAAGTGGGTGCAGGACAGTGGGTGCAGTGCACCGAGTATGACTCAAAGCAAGGTGAGACATCACCTCATCCAGGAAGCAAAAGGGGTCAGGGAATTCCCTTTCCTAGTCAAAGAAAGGTGTGACAGATGGCACTTGAAAGATCAGGTCACTCCCACCCTTATACTGCACTTTTCCAACAGTCTTAGCAAATGGCACACCAGGAGATTATATCCTGTGAATGGGTTGGAGGGTTCTATGGTCACACAGCCTCACTCATTGCTAGAATAGCAGTCTGAGATCAAACTGCAAGGTGGCAGTGAGACAGAGGTAGGGGCACCCACAATTGCTGAGGCTTGAGCAGGTAAAGGAAGGTGCTTGGAAGATCGGAGGCCTGCCTACCTCTGTAGACTCTACCTGTGGGGGCAGAGCATAACCAAACAAAAGGCAGCAGAAACCTCTGCAGACTTAAATGTACCTGTCTGACAGCATGGAAGAGAGTAGTGGTTCTCCCAGCACACCGCTGGATATCTGAGATCAGACAGACTGTCTCCTCAGGTGGGTCCTGAATCCCCAAGTAGCCTAACTGGGAGGCACCCATCATTAGGGACAGAAAGACACCTCACAAGTTTGGGTAATCCCCTGAGACAAAACTTCCAGAGGAACAATCAGGCAGCAACATTTGCTGTTCACCAATATCTTCTGTTCTTTGGCCTCTGCTGCTGATACCTAGGGTAACAGGGTCTGGAGTGGACCTCCAGCAAACTCCAAAGACCTGTGGTTGAGGGTCCTGACTGTTAGAAGGAAAACTAACAAACAGAAAGGATATCCACACCAAAACCCCACCTGTACGTCACCATCATCAAAGAACAATGGTAGATAAAACCACAAAGATGGGGACAAAATAGAGCAGAAAATCTAGAAGCTCTAAAAATCAGAACACTTCTCCTCCTCCAAAGCAACACAACTCCTCACCAGCAATGGAACAAACCTGGATGGAGAATGGCTTTGATGAGTTGAGCGAAGAAGGCTTCAGATGATCAAACTACTCTGAGCTAAAGGAGGAAGTTGAAACCCATGACAAAGAAGTTAAAAACCTTGGAAATAATTAGAGGAATGGGTAACCAGAATAACCAATGCAGAGAAGTCCTTAAAGGATGTGATGGAGATGAAAACCAAGGCACAAGAACTACTTGAGAAAGGCATAAGCCTCAGTAGCTGATTCAATCAACTGGAAGAAAGGGTATCAGTGATGGAAGATCAAATGAATGAAATGAAGTGATAAGAGAAGTTTAGAGAAAAAAGAATAAAAAGAAGTGAACAAAGGCTCCAAGAAATATGGACTATGTGAGAAGACCAGAACTATGTCTGATTGGTGTACCTGAAAGTGACAGGGAGAATGGAACCAAGATGGAAAACACTCCACAGGATATTATCCAGGAGAACTTCCCCAATCTAACAAAGCATTCCAACATTCCAATTCAGGAAATACAGAGAATGCCACAAAGATACTCCTTGAGAAGAGCAACTCCAAGACACAAAATTGTCAGATTCGCCAAAGTTGAAATGAAGGGAAAAAATGTTAAGCGCAGCCAGAGAGAAAGGTCGGGTTACACACAAAGGGAAGCCCATCAGACTAATAGCTAATCTCTCAGCAGAAAGTGTACAAGCCAGAAGAGAGTGTGTGCCAATATTAAACATTCTTAAAGAAAATAATTTTCAACCTAGAATTTTATATCCAGCCAACCAAACTTCATAAGTGAAGGAGAAACAAAATCCTTTACCAACAAGCAAACGCTGGGACATTTTGTCATCATCAGGCCTGCCCTAAAAGAGCTCCTGAAGGAAGAGCTAAACATGGAAAGGAACAACCAGTACCAGCCACTGCCATAACATGCCAAATCTGAAGACCTTTGAGGCTAGGAAGAAACTGCATCAACTAATGAGCAAAATAATCAGCTAACATCATAGTGACAAAATCATATTCACACATAACAATATTAACCTCAAATGTAAATGGGCTGAATGCTCCAATTAAAAGACACAGATGGGCAAATTGGATAAAGAGTCAAGACCATCAGTGTGCTGTATTCAGGAAACCCATCTCACATGCAAAGACACAAATAAGCTCAAAATAAAGGGATGGAGGAAGATCTACCAAGCAAATGGAAGACAAAAAAAGGCAGGGGTTGCAATCCTAGTCTCTGATTAAACAGACTTTTAACGAACAAAGATCAAAAGAGACAAAGAAGGCCATTATATAATGGTAAAGGGATCCATTCAACAAGAAGAGCTAACTAATCTAAATATATGTGCACCCAATACGGGAGCACCCAGATTCATAAAGCAAGTCCTGAGTGACCTACAAAGAGACTTAGATTCCCACACAATAATAATGGGACACTGTAACACCACACTGTCAACATTAGACAGATCAATGTGACAAAAAGTTCACAAGGATATCCAGGAATTGAACTCAGCTCTGCTCCAAGCGGACCTCATAGACATCTATGGAATTCTACCTCCCAAATCAACAGAATATACATTTTTTAGCACCACAAATCACACCTATTCCAAAATTTACCACATAGTTGGAATGAAAGCACTCCTCAGCACATGTAAAAGAACAGAAATTATAACAAAGTGTCTCTCAGAGCACAGTGCAATCAAACTAGAGCTCAGGATTAGGAAATTCACTCAAAACTGCTCCACTACATGGAAACTGAGCAACCTGTTCCTGAATGACTACTGGGTACATAGCAAAATGAAGGCAGAAATAAAGATGTTCTTTGAAACCAATGAGATCAGGGACACAACATACCAGAATATCTGGGACACATTCAAAGCAGTGTGTAGAGGGAAATTTATAGCACTAAATTCCCACAAAAAAAGCAGTAAACATTTGAAATTGGCATCCTAATATCAAAATTAAAAGAACTAAAGAAGCAATACTAAACACATTCAAAAGATAGCAGAAGGCAAGAAATAACTATGATCAGAGCAGAACTGAAGGAGATGAGATACTAAAAACCCTTCCAAAAATCAGTTCATCCAGGAGCTGCTTTTTGAAAAGATCAGCAAAATTGGCAGACAATTAGCAAGACTAATACAGAAGAAAAGACAGAAGAATCAAATAGAGGCAACAAAAAATGTAAAGGGAATATGACTACTGATCCCACAGAAATACAAAGTACCATCCAAGAGTACTATAAACACCTCTATGCAAATAAACTTGAAAATCCAGAAGAAATGGATAAATTCCTCAACACATACAACCTCCCAAGTCTAAACCAGGAAGAAGTTGCACTTCTGAATAGACCAACAACAGGCTCTGAAATTGAGGAAATAATTAATAGCGATCCAACCAGAAAAATTCCAGGACCAGATGTATTCACAGCCGAATTCTACCAGAGGTACAAGGAAGAGCTGATACCTTTCCTTCTGAAACTATTCCAATCAATAGAAAAAGAGAGAATCCTCTAAGTCATTTTATGAGTCCAGCATCATCCTGATACTGAAGCCTGACAGAGACACAACAAAAAAAAGTGAAATTTAGACCAGTATCACTGATGAACATCTATGCAAAAATCCTCAACCAAATACGGACAAAGAGAATCCAGAGCACATCAAAAAGCTTATCCACCATGATCAAGTGGGCTTTATCCCTGGGATGCAAGGCTGGTTCAACATACACAAATCAATAAATGTAATCCAGCATATAAACAGAAGCAACGACAGAAATCACATGATTATCTCAATAGATGAAGGAAAGGCCTCTGACAAAATTCATCAATGCTTCATGCTAAAGACTCTCAGTAAATTAGGTATTGATGGGAAGTATCTCAAAATAATAAAAGCTATCTATGACAAACCCACAGCCAATATCATACAGAATGGGCAAAAACTGGAAGCATTCCCTTTGAAAACTGGCACAAGACAGGGATGCCCTCTCTCACCAATCCTATTCAACATAGTGTTGGAGTTCTGGCCAGGGTAATTGGACAGAAGAAGGAGATAAAGGGTATTGAACTAGGAAAAGAGGAAGTCAAACTGTCCCTGTTTGCAGATGATAAGATTGTATATCATCTGTCCCCATCATCTCAGCTGAAAATCGCCTTAAGCTGAAAGGCAAATTCAGCAAAGTCTCAGATACAAAATCAAAGTGCAAAACTCACAGGCATACTTAAAAACCAATAACAGACAAACAGAGAGCCAAATCATGAGTGAAATCCCATTCTCAATTGCTTCAAAGAGAATAAAATAGATGCACCAAAGTTGAAATGAAGGAAAAAATGTTAAGGGCAGCCAGAGAGACAGGTCGGGTTACACACAAAGGGAAGCCCATCAGACTAACAGCGGATCTCTCAGCAGCAAGTGTACAAGCGAGAAGAGAGAGGGGGCCAATATTTAACATTCTTAAAGAAAAGAATTTTCCACCCAGAATTTTATATCCAGCCAAACTAAGATTCATAGGTGAAGGAGAAATAAAATTCTTTACAGACAAGCAAAAACTCAGATATTTTGTCACCACCAGGCCTGCCCTAAAAGAGCTCCTGAAGGAAGTGCTAAACATGGAAAGGGACAACAGGTACCACCCACTGAAAAACATGCCAAATTGTAAAGACCATTGAGGCTAGGAAGAAACTGCATCAATAATGAGCAAAATAACCAGCTAAAATCATAATGACAGGATCAACTTTACACATAACAATATTAACTTTAAATGTAAATGGGCTAAATGCTCCAATTAATAGACACAGATGGGCAAATTGGATAAAGAGTCAAGACCCATCAGTGTGCTGTATTCAGGAAAGCCATCTCACGTGCAGAGATACAGATAGGCTCAGAATAAAGGGATGAAGATCATCCAAGCAAATGGAAGACAAAAAAAGGCAGGGGTTGCAATCCTAGTCTCTGATAAAATAGACTTTAAATGAACAAAGATCAAAAGAGATGAGGCCATTACATAATGGTAAAGGGATCAAATCAACAAGAAGAGCTAACTATCCTAAATATATAAGCACCCAATACAGGAGCACCCAGATTCATAAAGCAAGTCCTGAGTGACCTACAAAGAGACTTAGACTCCCACACAATAATAATGGGAGACTGTAACACCCCACTGTCAACATTAGACAGATCAACGAGACAAAATGTTCACAAGGATACCCAGGAATTGAACTCAGCTCTGCACCAAGCAGACCTAATAGACATCTACAGAACTCTCCATCCCAAATTAACAGAATATACTTTTTTTTTTGGCAGAACATGACACCTACTCCAAAATTGACCACATAGTTGGAAGTAAAGCTCTCCTCAGCAAATGTAAAAGAAGAGAAATTATAACAAACTGTCTCTCAGAGCGCAGTGAAATCAAACTAGAACTCAGGATTAGGAAATTCACTCAAAACCGCTCCACTACACGGAAACTGAGCAACCTGTTCCTGAATGACTACTGGGTAAATAATGAAATGAAGTCAGAAATAAAGATGTTCTTTGAAACCAAGGAGATCAGGGAAATGACATACCAGAATATCTGGGACACATTCAAAGCATTGTGCAGAGGGAAATTTATAACACTAAATGCCCAAAAGAGAAAGCAGGAAAGATCCAAAATTGACGTCCTAGCATCTCAATTAAAAGAATTAGAAAATCAAGAGCAAATAGATTCAAAAACTAGCAGAAGGGAAGAAATAACTAAAACCAGAGCAGAACTGAAGGAAATAGAGACACAAAAAACCCTTCAAGAAATTAATAAATCCAGGAGCTGGTTTTTTGAAAACATCAACAAAATTGATCGACCACAAGTGAGGCTAATAAAGAAGAAAAGAGAGAAGAATCAAATAGATGCAATAAAAATTGATAAAGGGGATATCACCAGTGATCCCACAGAAATACAAGCTATCATCAGAGAATACTGCAAACACCTCTATGCAAATAAACTAGAAAATCTAGAAGAAATGGATAAATTCCTTGACACATTCACCCTCCGAAGACTAATCCAGGAAGATATTGCACCTCTGAATAGACCAATAACAGGCTCTGAAATTGTGGCAATAATCAATAGCTTGCCAACAAAAAAGAGTGCAGGACAAGATGGATTCACAGCCGAATTCTACCAGAGGTACAAGGAGGAACTGGTACCATTTCTTCTGAAACTTTTCCAATCAATAGAAAAAGAGGGAGTCCTCCCTAACTCATTTTATGAGGCCAGCGTCATCCTGACAGCAAATCCTGGCAGAGACACAAACGAAAAAGAGAATTTTAGACCATAATCCATGATGAACATTGACGCAAAAATCCTCAATAAAATACTGGCAAACAGAATCCAACAGCACATCAAAAAGCTTATCCAACATGATCAAGTGGGCTTCATCCATAGGATGCAAGCCTGGTTCAACATACACAAATCAATAAATGTAATCCAGCATAAAAACAGAACCAGAGACAATAACCACAGGATTATCTCAATAGATGCAGAAAAGGCCTTTGACAAAATTCAACAGCACTTCATGCTACAAACTCTCAATAAATTAGGTATTGATGGGACACATCTCAAAATAATAAGAGCCATCTATGATAAACCCACAGTCAATATCATACTGAATGGGCAAAAACTGGAAGCATTCCCTTTGAAAACTGGCACAAGACACAGATGTCCTCTCTCACCACTCCTTTTCAACATAGTGTTGGACGTTCTGGTCAGGGCAATTAGGCAGGAAAAGGAAATAAAGGGTACTTAACTAGGAAAAGAGGAAGTCAAATTGTCCCTGTTTGCAGATTACATGATTTTATATCTAGAAAACCCCTTTGTCTCAGCCAAAATCTCCTTAAGCTGATAAGAAACTTCAGTAAAGTCTCAGATAAAAAATCAATGTACAAAAATCACAAGCATTCTTGTACACCAATAACAGACAAACAGAGAGCCAAATCATGAGTGAACTCCCATTCACAGTTGCTTCAAAGAGAATAAAATACCTAGGAATCCAACTTACAAGGGATGTGAAGGATCTCTTCAAGGAGAACTACAAACCACTGCTCAATGATATAAAAGAGGTTACAAACAAATGGAAGATAATTCCATGCTCATGGGTAGGAAGAATCAATATTGTGACAAAAGCTATGCTGCCTAAGGTAATTTATAGATTCAGTGCCATCCCCATCAAGCTGCCAATGACTTTCTTCACAGAATTGGAAAAAAAACTACTTTAAAGTCCATATGGAACCAAAAATGAGCCAGCATCTCCAAATCCATCCTAAGCCAAAAGTACAAAGCTGGAGGCATCATGCTACCTGACTTCAAACTATACTACAAAACAGCATGATACTGGTACCAAAACAGAGAGATAGATCAATGGAACAGAGTAGAGCCCTCAGAAATAATGCTGAATATCTACAACTATCTGATCTTTGAGAAATCTGAGAAAAACAAACAATAGGGAAAGGATTCCCTATTTAATAAATGGTGCTGGGAAAACTGGCTAGTCATAGGTAGAAAGCTGAAACTGGATCTTTTTGTTAACCTTATACAAAAATTAATTCCAGATGGATTAAAGACTTAAACGTTAGACCTAAAACCATAAAAACCCTAGAAGAAAACCTAGGCAACACCATTCAGGACATAGTCATGGGCAAGGACTTCATGTCTAAAACACTAAAAGCAACAGCAACAAAAGCCAAAATTGACAAATGGGATCTAATTAAACTAAGGAGCTGCACAGCAAATGCAACTACCATCAGAGTAAACACAGAACCTACAAAATGGGAGAAAATTTTCACAACCTACTCATCTGACAAAGGGCTAATATCCAGAATCTACAATGAACTCGAACAAATTCACAGGAAAATAACAAACAACCCCATCAAAATATGTGTGAAGGACATGAACAGACATTTCTCAAAAGAAGACTTTTATGCAGCCAAAAAACACATGAAAACATGCTCACCATCACCAACCATCAGAGAAAAGCAAATCAAAACCACAATGAGATACCATCTCACACCAGTTAGAATGGTGATCATTAAAAGGTCAGGAAACAGCAGGTGCTGGAGAGGATGTGGAGAAATAAGCACACTTTTTTACAGTGTTGGTGGGACTGTAAACTAGTTCAACCATTGTGGAAGTCAGTGTGGTGATTCCTCAGGGATCTAGAACTAGAAATAACATTGGACCAAGCCATCTCATTACTTGGTATATACCCAAAAAAGTGTAAATCATGCTGATATAAAGACACATGCACACCTATGTTTATTGTGGCACTATTCACAATAGCAAAGACTTGGAACCAACCCAAATGTCAAACAATGATAGACTAGATTAAGAAAATGTGGCACATATACACCATGGAATGTCATGCAGCCATAAAAAATGATGAGCTCATGTCCTTTGTAGGCACATGGATGAAACTGGAAATCATCATTCTCAGTAAACTATCGCAAGGAGAAAAAATGACACACTACGTGTTCTAACTCATGGGTGGGAATTGAACAATGAGAACACATGGACACATGAAGAGGAACTTCACACTCCGGGGACTGTTGTGGGGTGGAGAAGGGGATAGGGGGGAGGGATAGCATTAGGAGATATACCTAATACTAAATGACAAGTTAATGGGTGCAGCACAACAACATGGCACATGGGTACATATGTAACAAACCTGCACATTGTGCACAGGTACCCTTAAACTTAAAGTATAATGATATTAACAAAATAAAATAAAATTACAAAAGAGAATAAAATATCTAGGAATCCAACTTACAAGGAACATGAAGAACATCTCCTAGGAGAACTGCAAGCCACTGCTCAAAGAAATAAAAGAGGATACTAACAAATGGAAGAAGTTTCCATGCTCATAGGTAAGAAGAATCAGTGTCATGAAAATGGCCATACAGCCCAAGGTAATTTATAGATTCAATGCTATCCCCATGAAGCTGCCAATGACTTTCTTCACAGAACTGGAAAAAATACGATTTTAAAGTTCACATGGAACCAAAAAAGAGCCCGCATTGCCAAGACAATCCTAAGCCAAAAGAACAAATCTGGAGGCATCACAGTACGTAACTTCAAATAATAATACAAGGCTACAGTAACAAAAACAGCATGGGACTGGTACCAAAACAGAGATGTAGATAAGTGGAACAGAACAGAGATCCAGAAATAATGCCACACATGTAAAACCATCTGATCTTTGACAAACCTGACAAAAACAAGAAATGGGGAAACTGTTCCCTATTTAATAAATGGTGCTGGGATAAATGGCTAGCCACATGTAGAAAGCTGTAACTGGATCCCTTCCTTACACCTTATACAAAAATTAATTCAAGATGGATTAAATACTTAAATATTAGACCTTAAGCCATAAAAACCCTGGAGGAATTCCTGGAGTACACAATTCAGGATATAGACATAGGCAAGTGTTTCCTGGCTATAATACCAAAAGCAATGGCAACAAAAGACAAAATTGACAAATGGGATCTAATTAAACTAAAGAGCCTCTGCACAGCAAAATAAACTACCATCAGAGTGAACAGGCAACCTAAGAATGGGAGAAAAATTTTGCAATCTACTCATCTGACAAAGACTAATATCCGGAATCTACAAAGAGCTCCACCAAATTTACAAGAAAAAAAAATCAAAAAGTGGGCAAAGGATATGAACAGACACTTCCCGAAAGAAGACATTTATGCAGCCAAAAGACAGATGAAAAAATGCTCGTCATCACTGGTCATCAGAGAAATACAAATCAAAACCACAATGAGATACTATCTCACACCAGTTAGAATGGTTACCATTAACAAGTCAGGAACCAACAGGTGCTGGAGAGGATATGGAGAAATAGGAAAACTTTTACACAGTTGGTGGGACTGTAACCTAATTCAACCACTGTGGAAGTCAGTGTGGGGATTCCTCAGGGATCTAGAACTAGAGATACTATTTAACCCAACAATCCCATTACTGGGTATATACCCAAAGGATTATAAATCATGCTGCTATAAAGACACATGCACACGTATGTTTATTGCGGCACTATTCACAACAGCAAAGACTTGGATCCAAGCCGAATGTCCAGCAACGATAGACTGGATTAAGAAAATGTGGCACATATATGGCATAGAATACTATGCAGCCATAAAAAATGATGAGTTCATGTCCTTTGTAGGGACATGGATGAAGCTGGAAACCATCATTCTCAGCAAACTATCTCAGGGACAAAAAAACAAACACTGCATGTTCTCACTCATAAGTGGGAATTGAACAATGAGAACACATGGACACAGGATGGGAAACATCAGACACTGGAGCCTGTTTTGGGGTAGGGGGAGTGGGGAGAACTGACCTGCACTTTGTGCACATGTACCCTAAAACTTAAAGTATAATAAAAAAAATGCTTTTTGAGAATAATTACAAACTGTTTAATTTGCCATCTCTTTATGTATTTTTATATTTGCATATATATATGTGTGTGTGTGTGTATATGTATATGTATATATAAATATGTAAGGGAGATTATAAGTACTTATGTACATGATCACAGTAGGCTGCCTGCAAGCTGAGGAACAAGGAGTGCAAGTCTGAGTCTCAAACCTGAAGAACACGGAGTCCACTGTCCGAGAGAAAATGTATCCATCATAGAAGAAAGACATATGATTTGGAAGCTAGGCCCATCTCACTTTTTGACATGTTTCTGTCTGTTTGTAAGAGCTAGGTTTAGGTGTCATTTAGGTGTAGGGTTAGGGTTGTAATAAGAGATTTAGCGTTTGTGTTAGGGGTTAGTGTTAGACTTAATGTGAATGTTATGTTCCTGTTCAGAAAGTAAGTTTAGGAGCTAGAATTTAGGGTTAGATATAGCGGTTGTTGTTAGTGTTAGGGTTAGCATTAGCATTGAAGGGATGGAGATAGGGTTTTTTGTTTGGTTTTTTTTTGTGTGTTGTTTAGGGTTAAGGTTTTAGGCTTAGATCTTAAGTTCAGGTTTCTGTAATGTTTGCGTTACCCTTGTGTTAGGGTTATTTCAGGGTCAGGGTCAAATTCAGGTTTAGCTGTCAGATTTAGGATTTAGAATTGGGATTTGTTTTGGGTTTTAGGTTTTGGTGAGTGGCTAGGCACAGTGTTGAAGATGGGGTCAACTTTGTAGCTTAGGGTTGCTGTTAGTGTGAGGGGTTCTTGGTTAGGATTAGGGGTAGGGGCTGGGTTAAGGTTAATATTATGTTGAAGTTTTGGGTTACATGAGGCACTGGGCACCTGGCTAGTGTATTAGGTCATCACTCTTTTTTGAAGAAGGGAGGAGTAAGCCTTGCACATAGAACTTTTCTGGGTCTAAGCTCAAGGCCATCTTAATGCTCGTTGTACTCTTCTAGGTTTGGAGCCAAAGGAAGTTGCTTTCTGAGGACACAGTTTTTCTAAAAGTCAACCCAGAGCTAACCAAATTGACAGAAGCTTGTTTTTGAGAGTGACATGTATTTTGTGGTAGTCTCTGTAAGGACCACAGGAAGGGAAGTTAGTGACAGCTTACACCACAGACACACTTTGTTAATCCTTAGAGGTAAAAGTGGAAATAATTAAATGTTGGTGGTCAAGCACTCTGTGTACCAGCCACAAGTGGAGACTGAGTTGGCACGTTTTCCCACACCAGCAGGAGAACGCAACCTGCAGACTCTGACTCCAGTGTCTGGCACTAGGGTTGTGTGAGATCTGGAATGACAGCAGCATTTAAAATCAGCAGAATTCCAAGTTGTTTGACCTATTAAATCCTGGAAAGGCTGTTGAGATTAATGGTTGTGGCAGTTCCTTTCTCAAAGGGGGAGGCCGAGGCCCATGAGTGGTGAGCCTGGTTCATGTGGCCTGGGGTGACTGGGCTAAATATAGTGTCCACTTCTGTACTTTATAGTCTTTGTTGTAGCACATATGGGCTGTGCTCCTCCTTCCAGGCCTGTGTCCATTAGGGACCACCAGGATCAGGATCCCAGGGCATGAGGGTCTCCTTTGTCTGGGAGCAGAGACCAGGTTGGCTCCAGGCAGGTGCCTAGTGAAGACTGAATTATAGGGGACTTATGAGAAGAGGGGTGCAGTACCCCAAATCACACACTCTCCTTGCTGAAATAGCTAGATTGTGAGAAAATCCACGATACAATCATGGGCTCACTTTCCATTCGCTGCTGGAGCTGAGACCGGGCAGAGTTTGCCACAGCCACTATCTCCCCTGGAGCTTGCTTATCCTCTCCACATGGCTGTCCTCAGCCTTCCTCTTGCTCCTCCAACCCTTATGCCTCCTGCACACTTTAACCTAGGGGAAATGCAAGTCAAAACTACAGTAAATTACCTCTTCACACCAATTATAATTGAAAAAAAAGAGCTAACAATTGTTGAAATGGAAGTGGGAATATGCGAAAGAAAAATGCTGCAGCTGCTGTGAAAAATAGTTTGGTGGTTCTGCAAAAGGTAAACAGAAAATTACCATAGAACCCCAAAAATCCACTCCAAGCTATATACACAAAAAAAATAACAGAGGTATTCAAACAAAAACATGTATACATGTGTTCATATCAGCATTCACAATAACTAAAATCTGGAAACACACCAAATAAATGTCCACCAACAAAAAATCAGAAGCAAAATGTGGTATGTTTATACCACAGCATACTATTCAGCTGTGAAAAGGATTACAACTCTAATGCTACAATGTGAGGAAACTTAAATTTTGGCTGAAGAAGCTGATCAAAAAAGTCACACAGTGAATGATTTTGTTTATGTAAATATTTAGAATAAGTAAATCCATAGAGAAAAAAATCAGATTATTGGTTGCTGGTGTCAGAAAGAGGACAGATTGGGTAGGAGCTTCTTAATAAGTAGAGAATTTCCTTTTGGGATAATGGAAATAATTTGGAACTAAGATGTGGTAGTTGCACACAAATATGCATGTACTAAGTATCACTAAGGAATTCATTAAGAAACAGTTAATTTTATATTATGTAAAGGAATGTGACTTCACTAAAAAGACAAAATTTCTTCCTCAGCATTCTCTCAGCAATGTGAGCTCTCTCTCCACAGAGTGTCTGTAGCATGGGGTTCTGGTCTGTCCACAGTCCAGAACTGCCTGGGGCCAGGCCAGCCACACACTACACATGAACTCCCACCACCTGTCCAGCAGCTAATCCACTTGTTACCAGTGGAAGTTATCTGAGTTATTGGTGTCAAATCTATCATGGTCTGCAGTAACCTCAACTCTTGCCTTCTCAGAAGAAAGAATTTGACTGAGGGGAATAAAGTAGCAAAGGAGACTGAGAAAGGTTTACAGCAAAAGTTGACGTTTATTTAAAGTTTTTTAGAGTAGAAAAAAATGAAGAGTGAATTTGGAAGAGATCCAAGTGGGTGATTTGTATACATACCATATATATGACTTGCAAATATTTTGTCCCATGTTGTTGGTTTTCTTTCCACTATGCTGACAATGTCCTTTAAGGCACAAAAGTGTTTAGTTTTGATGAAGTTCAATTGATCTATTTTTTCTTATGTTTTGTATTTATTCAGTGATATAGCCAAGAAATCACTTACAAATCCACTGCCAATAAGCGCATGAAAAGATATTCAAAATCACTAGCTACTTAATACATGAATATCTAAACCACAATGAGATTACCACTTTATCCCCATTGGAATTTTTCATTATTTTTTAAAGAAAACTTTGAGAGTATGTGGAGAAATGGAACCCTTGTACATTGCTGGTGAGATTGTGAAATGGTGGTGATGGTTGCACAATTTGAGCACAGTTAAAACTTCCAAATTATACACTCAAAAATGTTTGAAATGATACATTTGTTTGTGTATGTTACTAATGTAAACATACAAACAAATTTGTAGGTATGTTTATGTATGGTTTTAAACCTTATTTTAAAGTTACTGTACAATTATGCATTCCTTCAGCAATTAATGAGATTTTCTGTTGCAGTTTTGATTATATTTAAAAAGGAATTTAGACACAGTATAGCTGTTCAGTGCTCTCACTCTTATTTTAATTTGCCTTCCCCAAACGGCAGGTGTTGTTGAGCATGATTTTGTTGTTATTGTTTGTTCATTAATCTATGATTGCTGCCAAAAAGCATACATGTGTTGTTCCACAGGAAAACAATTTTTAATAATGTGCTGAGAGTTCAGCTCCACTTAGTAAAAAATAATAAAATTATGCTAGTACACATAGTCATTTATCTGCTATTTTTTTCTAATCTTATGGTGACTACAATAAAATAGTGGACTGTAACCAATAAGATAATGTGGGGTATTAGCGCGATTTTTCCCTGTGTAAAAGTCCCTTTCAATCAAGTGATTTCTTTATGGATTTCAAAGGAGCAACACGAATGTCCAGAGTACAAACTAGTTTCTGTTGGAATTGAAAAAAAGCTCTGATTTCAGTTTCACTGCATATCTAGCAAAGCTGAATCACTGACAAAAATTAGAACTATGAAGGTTTTGGTTCTTAAATCTGCTTCTACAAAAGTAGGCCAAAATTTGAAATCACGTGTGTTTGGTCTGTTAGATTTTCATCTTTCACAAAATATTCCACTGCATCAGAATCAAATTTGAAGACTGAGATTCATTTAATAATGGTTCACTAACTGTTGTTTCCTTTTGCATTTAGATATCACAAGGAAAACGTCTGATTATTTCAGCATTACGCATTTTAAATAAAAGCCAGAAAGAATTCCAGATGAAATTAATCCCATGAATTTGTAATGACTTGCTATTTGGTTTTTACTTACTAATGTTACTGTGTTTTCTGTCTTGAGAATACCAAAATACTAATGCATTGTGCCAAGCATTCTAAAATAACTGCCTAAAAATGTAATTGAATCCTTTTTTTGTTTGCTTGTTCTGTATTTTTTTGTTTGTTTGTTTGTTTTGAGACAAAGTGTTGGTCTGTTCCAATGGCTGGAGTGCAATGACATGATTTCGGTTTTGGAAACCTCAGCTGGCCGGATTCATGCAATTCTCTTTTCTTGGCTTCTTGAGGATCAGGGTTTACAGGATCCAGCCACCACTACCAGCTAATTTTTTACATTTTTTGTGGAGAGCTTGTTTCACCATTTTGAGCAGGATGATCTCAAACACCTGACCTAAGTACATCCACTCGGCTCAGCCTCCCAAAGTGCTGGGATTACCAGTGTGAGACAGCATGCCTGGCCATGCCAATTCTTTTATTTCTCTATGGAATCAAATGTAGGTGGAAAATCATCTTTCCTTATAATTGTCAGTGCCCCAAGACTGTTAGGATAAATATAAAAGTTACAACCAAAGGATACTTGTTGGCATCCAGAATTTTAGGAAAATTTGTGAAATAAAATATCTACCTTCTGGCTCTTTCCTGGTGATCATGCTCAATGGCTGGGGAATCTTTGGAACCTGGAGGAAGTGTAGACCTGGGGTAGGTGGGGGATGATCTTTGGAGCCACTGCCACTCTGGTAGCCACTCTTGCTCCTCAGGAAATGGCTTGGAGCCTCAGCCTTCAGAATAAGTAACAGGGGCTCAGCAAGCAGTATTTTCTGTGCCAGGTTTTCCATCTCCATATCTTTTTTGGCGATGTATCTATTCAGGTCTCTACTTATTAATTGGGACAACTTATTTCTTTGTTTATTTTGCATAAAAGTCACTTTTCAGATGTGTTTCCTAAATTTTTCTCAGCCTGCAGCTTGTTTGTTTGTTTGTTTGTTTTTGGTTCTCTTAATCAGAACATATTTTTTGTTTGTTTTGTTACGTTTTGTTTTCTTCCTTTTTGTTTTTTGCTTTTTTTGAGATGGAGTCACACCTTGTCACCCAGTCTGAGGTGCAAAGGAATTATTTTGGCCCACTGCAACATCCATCTCCTGGGTTGAAGGGATTCTTCTGCCTCAGTTTCCCAAGTAGCTTGGATTACATGTGTCTGCCAACAAGCCTACCTATTTTTTTTTGTATTTTTAATAGAGACAGCATGGCAGTCAGTTACTATGGGATGAAACGAAGGGGGTTGATTGCAGAAATGAAGACAAAGACAAAAAGATCCGTTTTAAAACAGGGGTCAGTGTGCTCATTGCTTCTAGTCAGCAAAGGCCCTGAGCTGCTTCAGGTCTTCATATTTATTAGGCAGAATCAACGGGGAGGAAAGGTAATTGCTGGTCAGCTGCTTGATTTATCACAGGCTCACATAGTTGCTTTCTTTATACTACAGGCTTCAGATGTTCCTATATATACCCACAAGAAATAATGTACTTGAGGCATGACTGCCCTCAGCATTCCTTCTGGCACCAGACATGATGTGTCAGGTTGCCAAATGCTGCTTTCATGAGAAAAGTTCCCTCTCTGTTCATAGACCCTCCAGTCATTACTGAGTTGGTCACGACCCTCATTCTTTTGGACTCCAACATCTCCTCCTTTTTCTTTTTGCGTTAATTGAATAAAGATAATTGCAGGTTGTGCAGCTCTCAACTGCTGTTTGGTGGTCCAGCTGCTTTTACAGACAATGAACATAAAGCAGAGACATAATAACATTACTCTGATAATCACAAGAAAGAGACTGAGGTGATGTTTGGAGGACGTCTAAAGGTTAAAGCTCTCTCAACCTTGCTGGAATTCTTCCTAAGTTCTCAGAGATGGCTGAAATACTTGAGTATGCTTATTCAAGTTAAGAATTTTACTTTGTAAATCAAGTTTCCATGGATATTCCCTTTGGTTTTATTGCAAATTGTTTACACAAATATGAGTATCCTTAAAATGACAATGCAATTGCTGCTGCAACTACAAGTTTGTTCTTGGTTTCCTAGCTACAGAACTGTAGTCTTTAACATTGCTGCTTCCGTGTGTATCTCAGTGTTAAGTTTATTTTTAAGCATCCATGCCTGGTCAGCTGTATACATCCAATTTTCTACATATTGAGCTGTGTGAATGGAGCTGTACATTGCTACTAAGGACAATACAACAGACGTTATTAATGTACCTAAGGAGACATTCACAAAAATTTTCATGCCTAAGGCTCTACAAGCACAATGAATAAGCTGAGTAAGAAAAAAAGTTTACAAAATGGAAACCAGAGGTGGTCACCCAAGGCTCAGACTGATTTACAGGAATCCATAATCTGGGATTGCGACCTAGAATTACTAGGGTGGATATGCTGTATGTTTGTACTGTGCTATGATTAAGGGAATAATACAGTTGACAGGAATCACAAGTCAATTGAGCATCGTTTACCCGGAGTTTGTTCTTTTTTCTGCTAGAAAAACATAAGTTTAAAAACAAAAATTGTAAATTCTGTGGTAATGTTTTCTGCAAGGGTAACATTAAAACTGTGTTCAGCACAATTACTATAATTAGATAGTGTTCCGACACAAATGCTGCCATTCGTGTAGTGGAGTGCTGCTTTCCCGATCGACTCCTGAATTAGACCTCTCTTTCCTCGGTAATACAATTGAGGCAAAGTTGGGCTAAAGCCTATTCCATGCCAAGCGAACCTTTCTGCAGATTGAGATTGAATCCCAGCGCAATGTATTGAAGAGATGTTGATCAGTGTCAACGAAGTTTATGCCATGAGGTCGGATTCTCATCTGTCCAATCTAAATGACCACAGGGACCCAGAAAATAATGTCTCCCATTAACATGAACTGTTGTCTAGCTAGTGGATCAAGACACTGGGTCCAAGGAGTGGGGTAAGAATTATCAATAGGAGCCCATTCTGTATAATTAATACAATTTGGAGGATGTGGCTGGGAGTGATTAGTAGCTACACCAGTAATGTTAATAGAGCTAAGACCTAACAGGTACATATTTTTTTCCATGGTAACTCAGCCATACATGGGATTAATTTGCAAGGCCACTGCAGTTGAGTGATGTACCCTGGGTGATGCATAAAGTAAGTCCTGCCAATGGAGGAGCATAATTGATAATCATTTTTCTGATGGTGTAATTACTCTTTGTCAGGGGGTGTTAGGGGTCCTTGTGCCCATGCTTCATGATCATGATAGATGTCAGGGGGAGTGTCCCTCCAAATTACAGTCGCTAATATTGGGGGATTAGGAATATAATCCCAATATGTTTTTGTCTCTGCACAAGGAAAACCTACTGCACAGGATGTTACAGGGAGCATGGCCATAATTGTGAGGTCAGCGGTGTTTGCCTGACCCTGGTACTCCAGCAATTTCAAGTGACTAATTGCTTGTAATAGAGGAGTGGGATCCATAGTTGGGATCCATGGATCTTTCCAGTCTCCCTTTACATGGTCACAAACACACTGAGGGCACCCACACAGATTATCCATCTCCTTTAAAAACACAAGCATACCATCGTCCTTACATCAGTAAATCTCCCTATAACATTTACCAGTGTTGTTCTGCCATAGTCTTACTATTTGTGCCAGGAGTCAAAGAATTTAAAGTAAATAAGTAAAAAAATAAATTAAAGTAAAAGTAAATGTATTTTGTTTGAAGTGGCAACTGGTCTCTTCTTTCTCTTTTCTGTTTGTTTCAGCACAGCTTTTAATGTTTGATTTGCCCACTCTATATATAACTCCTTGTCCTTGGGTTTTGTAAGGAATTCCTGGTTTCTGAATGATGGACCACAGCTATAAAATATTTTAGAAAGCATGAGTACATAAGCGTGTCCACTGTCAGTTTTTAATTGTTTAGGGACCATCCTGTATGTGCAAATGATGACAGACAATGTCATTATGCATAACCAGCTGTCTGACCTGGTTTGCATGTAGCATGCTGCACATGAGAATAAGTGTCTGTAGTCACATGAACAAAGAACTTGCCAATGGCAGCTTTGTGAGTAACATCCATCTGTCAGATTTCATTTGAAGCTAAGTCTCAAGGGTTACAGTCTTCTATGGGTGTGACTCCAGTGACATGCTGGCAAGTAGGACAAGCTTTTACTGGCTGCTGCCTGGCTATAGGCAAATGAAACATATGAGTAAAGGAAGAGTTTTCATGCAGTAATACATGAGAAGGTTGAGCTTGTTGAAATGCAGAACAAATCAATTTATTGGCTCTATTATTACCTAGAAATAGTGTTATAGGGTGTTGTGTGGGAGAGCAAATATGAGAAATATAAAAAGCAGCATGAGAACAAACAGCTAGCTGAAGTCTTAGAAACAAGTTAAACAGCTCTGGTTCTAGAGTGCCTTTAATAGTGGCAGTCCCAATATGACGGGCTACATTTACAACATAGGCTGAATCACAGAGAGTGTTAATAAGGGATGAAACAGTGAACACCAAAACACGAATAACTGCCATTAGTTCTGAGTGTTGAGCTGAAACTCTGGGTTTTTTTATTGTTTGAGCATGCTTAGAACCATAAGTAGCTTTGCTACCTTTGGAAAAGCCATCAGTAAGTAGGTCTGGCTGCCTGAAATAGGCTTGTGATGAGTAATCACGGGGAAGATGAAAAGTTGAACTTTTAAAATTGCAAAATTTTGTCTGATGTGTAATGTTTATGTATTATTCCTACATAATCTGAAAGAGCAATTTGCCACACAGTCAACATTTCCCATGCTTCAGCCTGTTGTTGGGAATCCAATATTTCTCCTCATACACTTAGACTGACTCTAAAAGAAGAAGAGTAATTTTGTCTCAATCATATCTCTTAAGTGATTTTGATCTATTCCTAACCCTTGTTATAAATTGAGTAGTTAAAGAAAGATAAACTTGCAGAGATTTTACTCTCTGATTGAATTTCAAAAAAAGGCATTCTATTACAATTACATATTTTTCTATGTTCTGGCCTAAAAGTCCTGTTGCAGAACGAGGGGTAGAAAGAATAAAGGGAATCAAAGGCCTTTGTGGCTTAGCCAGGAGGCATGTGTTTGCTGAAGGATCTGCTCTACAAGCTGTAACTCAGCTTCTGCCTCCTTAGTAAGTTGCTGGAGCAACGCGTTTGTCTCCTAAGCCCATTGCTCCTAATGAAGAATTTCCATGGAGGGTCTGAGTGTTTGAGTTGATGAGGAGCAATACCTAGGATTGTACACAGCCAATTTATATCTCCTAATAGTTGTTGGAAATCATTGAAGGTTTGTAATCTGTCCCTACAGAGGACTACTTTCTGAGTTCGAACACTTTTTTCAGTAACAATAGTGCCTAAGTATTGGTATGGGGAGGTTGTTTCTACCTTTTCTTGAACTATTTTGAGATTTCCCCGTGTTTTGCTTCTCTCAACAATTGGTGCAATGACTCTTCCATTGAAGCGGCCAAAAGAATTTCATCCGTATAATGAATGATGTAGGCAGTAGGAAATATATTCTGAGGCTCCTTTAAAGATTGTCCTACAAAATGCTGAAATAGCATAGGAGCGGTAAGCATGCTTTTGGGTAAAGTTTTGCTTATCCTCCTGTAAGGGTATAGTAAGGAAATAATCTTTAAGATCTACTACTATGAGAGGTAAGTCACTTGGAATGGCTGCCAGGAATGGCAGACTGTGCTGTAATGCACCCATTGATTTAATCTGTGCATTAATAGCTCTCAAATCATGTAGCAATTTGCTGGCAAAATGGTCTGTTTTTATATACTAAAAGTTTGCTGAAAATTTACACTTGTGTTCATACATATGTATATGTGTGTATATATATCTATATGTGTATATATATACATATGCATATACACATACACACATATGTATATGTGTGTATATATATGTAACATGCACCTATGTAATGGGCACATATGTAATACCCAGAGTTTATGGATGTATACCTATACACTCTGGTATGTGTATATAGATGGTATGTGCATATTTATGTATATACGTATACACATACACACACATATGTATGTGTATATATAAAACACGTGTATATATATACACACATATATGCACACATACAGACACATATATATGAGTGTGTATATATGTATACATGCATACTCTGTCTATAAATGTGTGTATATATACACACACACATATATTGCATACATATTTACATATATGCACATATGTGTGTATGTGTATATATGTGTGTATATATGTATGTGTATATATAATTCGTAATTCCTTATACATATATAAAATTATACACATATATACACACACACATATATATATATAATTTCTTGTTTGTCTCTTAAGCCCATTCAACCCAAAAACTTCCAGGTATTTGGGAAGCCAAAGAGAGATTATGCAGTAGTTAAATTGCAGCAAGAGTCTTTAATAGAGTTTGAGTCATTATGCTATCCTTGCTTCCCTTACTATGGTCCTAGGAAAACATTGACATCCTGATAAATAAGACAGATTGACTTTGAAACTTAACATTCTCTTCTTATTTAGGTATCAATGTAGCTGGATGCAGAACAGTTGCCTCAAAAAATATAGAAAAATTATTCCATTGCCTTCCTTCTTTTATAAAAACTTCAGCAATGAGGTTGGAATTTGTCTCTCAAGGACAGCATCTTGTTGACTGTTGAAATTGGAGATTTTCTGCTTACAGATGGGACATAGAGTCTTATAATTATTAGCAGGACATGGGAGGAAGAGAAAGTTAGAAACTAGACATTTTAGGCAAAGGGCTGACAAGGCTCTACACAGAGAAAAATCCTATCTTACAAGGTGGCACTGTAGGATCTGCAAAATTAGATAAAAACTCTGATTCCAAACACTTTTCTGTCAAAAGATAGAGAAGGTGGGTGGAGCCAAGATAGCCGAATAGGAACAGCTCCAGTCTACAGCTCCCACCATGAGCTACACAGAAGACAGGGGATTTCTGCATTTCCAACTGAGGTACGGGATTCATCTCACTGGGGCGTGTCAGACAGTGGGTGCAGTGCACTGAGCATGAGCCAAAGCATAGCGAGGCATCACCTCACCCAGGGAGCCCAAGATTTCAGGGAATTCCCTTTCCTATTCAAAGAAAGGGGTGACAGACAGCACCTGGAAAATCAGGTCACTCCCACACTAATACTGCACTTTTCCAATGGTCTTAGCAAATGGTACACCAGGAGATTATATCACACACCAGGCTTGGATGGCCTACACCCATGGAGCCCCACTCATTGCTAGCACAGCAGTCTGAGATCAAACTGCAAAGTGACAGCGAGGCTGGGGGAGGGAAATCATCATTGCTGAGGCTTGAGTAGGTAAATAAAGTGTCTTGGAAGCTCGAACTGGGTGGAGCCCACTGCAGCTCAAGGAGCCTTGCTGCCTCTGTAGACTCCACCTCTGGAGGCAGGGCATAGCCAAATAAAAGGCAGCAGAAACCTATGCAGACTTAAATGTCCCTGTCTGACAGCTTTGAAGAGAATAGTGGTTCTTCCAGCATGCAGCTTGGGATCTGAGAACGGACAGACTGCCTCCCCAAGTGGGTCCCTGAACCCCAAGTAGCCTAACTGGGAGGCATCCCCCAGTAGCTGCAGACTGACACCTCACATGACTGAGTACTCTTGTGAGTCAAAACTTTCAGAAGAATGATCAGGCAGCAATATTTGCTGTTCACAAATATCCACTGTTCTGCAGTCTCTGCTGCTGATACCCAGGGAAACAGGATCTGGAGTGGACCTCCAGCAATTTCCAACAGACCTGAAGTTGAGGGTCCTGACTGTTAGAAGGAAAATAACAAGCAGGAAGGACATCCACACCAAAACCCCATCTGTACGTCACCATCATCAAAGACCAAAAGTAGATAAAACCACAAAGATTGGGAAAAAACAGAGCAGAAAAACTGGAAACTCTAAAAATCAGAGCACCTCTCCTCCTTCAAAGGAATGCAGCTCCTCATCAGCAATGGAACAAAGCTGGATGGAGAATGATTTTGACAACTTGAGAGAAGAAGGCTTCAGATGATCAAACTACTCTGAGCTAAAGGAGGAAGTGTGAACCCATGGTAAAAAAGTTAAAAACCTTGAAAAAAAAATTAGATGAATGGCTAACTAGAATAATCAATTCAGAGAAGTCCTTAAAGGACATGATGGAGCTGAAAACCATGGCATGAGAACTGCATGATGAATGCACAAGCCTCAGTAGCTTATTTGTTCATCTGGAAGAAAGGGTATCAGTGAAGGAAGATCAAATGAATGAAATGAAGCGAGAAGAGATTAGAGAAAAAAGAACACAAAGAAATGAACAAAGCCTCCAAAAAATATGAGACTATGTGAAAAGACCAAATCTACATCTGATTGGTGTAACTGAAAGTGATGGGGAGAATGGAACTATTATCCAGGAGAACTTCCCAAACCTAGTAAGCAGACCAACATTCAGATTCAAGAAATATAGAGAATGCCACAAGGATACACCTCGAGAATAGCAACTCCAAGACATATAACTCTCAGATTCACTAAAGTTGAAATGAATGAAAAAATGTTAAGGATAGCCAGAGAGAAGTTAAGGTCACCCACAAAGGGAAGCCCATCAGACTACCAGCTGATCTCTTGTAGAAACATTACAAGCCACAGAATAAGGGCCAATATTCAACATTCTTAAAGAAAAGAATTTTCAACCCAGAATTTCATATCTAGCCAAACTAAGCTTCATAAGTGAAGGAGAAATAAAATCCTTTACAGACAAGCAAATGCTGAGAGATTTTGTCGTCACCAAGCCTGCCCTAAAAGAGCCCCTGAAGGAAGCACTAAACATGGAAAGGAACAACCAGTAGCAGCCACTACAAAGACATATCTAATTGTAAAGACCATCAAGACTAGGAAGAAACTGCATCAACTAATGGGCAAAATAACCAGCTACCATCAAAATGACAGAATCAAATTCACACATAACAATATTAACCTTAAATGTAAATGGGCTAAATGCTCCAATTAAAAGACACAAACTGGCAAATTGGATAGACAGTCAAGACTGCTCTGTGTGCTGTATTCAGGAAAGCCATCTCACGTGCAGAGACACACATAGGCTCAGAATAAAGGGATGAAGATCAACCAAGCAAATGGAAGACAAAAAAAGACAGGGGTTGCAATCCTACTCTCCGATAAAACAGACTTTAAATGAATAAAGATCAAAAGAGATGGGGCCATTACATTATGGTAAATGGATCAAATCAACAAGAAGAACTAACTATCCTAAATATATATGTATTCAATACATGAACACCCAGATTCATAAATCAACTCCTTAGAGACCTACAAAGAGACTTAGACTCCTACAAAATAATAATGGGAGACTTTAACACCACACGGTCACATTAGACAGATCAACGAGACAGAAAGTTCACAAGGACATCCAGGAATTGAACTTAGCTCTTCACCAAGTGGACCTAATAGACATCTACAGAACTCTCCACTCCAAATCAACAGAATATACCTTCTTTTCAGCATCACACCACACCTATTCCAAAATTGACCATGTAGTTGGAAGTAAAGCAATCCTCAGCAAATGTAAAAGAACAGAAATTACTAAAAACTGTCTCTCAGATCACAGTGCAATCAAACTAGAACTGAGGATTAAGAAACTCATTCAAAACCACTCAACTACATGGAAACTGAACAACCTGCTCCTGAATGACTACTGGGTACATAATGAAATGAAGGCAGAAACAAAGATGTTCCTTGAAACCAGTGAAAGCAAAGATACGATACACAAAAATCTCTGGAACACATTCAAAGCAGAGTGTAGAGGGAAATTTATAGCACTAAATGCCCACAGGAGAAAGCAGGAAAGATCTAAAATTGACACCCTAACATGAGAATTAAATGAACTGGAGAAGCAAGACCAAACACACTCAAAAGCTAGCAGAAGGCAAGAAATAATTAAGATCAGTGCAGAACTGAAGGAAATAGAGACACAAAAACCCCTTCAAAAAATCAATGAATCCAGGAGCTGGTTTTTTGAAAAGATCAGCAAAATTGACATAAAAAATGATGAAAAGGATATCACCACTGTTCCCACAGAAATACAAAGTACCATCAGATAATACTATAAACACCTCTACACAAATAAAGTAGAAAATCTAGAAGAAATGGATAAATTCCTCGACACATACGTCCTCCCAAGACTAAACCAGGAAGAATTTGAATCTCTGAATAGACAAATAACAGGCTCGGAAATTCAAGAGCTAAAAAGAAACTAAAGAGCTTCAGCACAGCAAAAGAAACTACCATCAGAGTGAACGGGAAACCTGCAGAATGGGAGAAAATTTTTGCAATCTACTCATCTGACAAAAGACTAATATCCAGAATCTACAAAGAACTCCAACAAATTTACAAGAAAAAAAACAAACAACCCCATCAAAAAGTGGGCAAAAGATATGAGCAGACACTTCTCAAAAGAAGACATTTATGCAGCCAAAAGACACATGAAAAAATGCTCATCATCACTGGCCATCAGAGAAACGCAAATCAGCACCACAATGAGATACCATTTCACACCTGCTAGAATGGTGATCATTAAAAAAATTAGGAAAAAACAGGTGCTGGAGAGGATGTGGAGAAATAGGAATACTTTTAGAGTGTCTGTGGGAGTGTAAACTAGTTCAACCATTGTGGAAGTCAGTGTGGGGATTCCTCAGAGATCTAGAACTAGAAATACCATTTGACCCAGCAATCGCATTACTGGGTATATACTCAAAGGATTATAAATCATGCTGCCATAAAGACACATGCACACATATGTTTATTGTGGCACCATTTGCAATCGCAAAGACTTGGAACCAACACAAAAGTCTAACAATGATAGACTGGATTAAGAAAATGTGGCACATATACATCATGGAATACTATGCAGCCATAAAAAAGGATGATTTCCTGTCTTTGTAGGGACATAGAAGAAGCTGTAAACCATCGTTGTCAGCAAACTATCTCAAGGACAGAAAACCAAACACCGCATGTTCTCACTCATAAGTGGGAATTGAACAATGAGAACACATGGACACAGGAAGGGGAACATCACATACTGGGGCCTGTTGTGGGGTCGGGGGAGGGATAGCATTAGGAGACATATCTAATGTAAATGACGAGTTACTGCGTGCAGGACACCAACATGTCACATGTATACATACGAAACAAAACTGCACGTTGTGCACATGTACCCTAAAATGTAAAGAACAATAAAAAAAGGAAAAAATATACTTCCATCTTTTTATTTTTAGCCTATGTGTGCCTTTGCGCATCAGATGTGTCTCCTGAATAAAGCACACTTCGTTTATTTATATTTAAGGTTAATATTGTTATGTGTCAATTTGATCCTGGTATGGTGATGCTAGCTGGTTATTTTGCATATTCTTGATGCAGTTTCTTCACGGAGTTGATGGACTTTATATTTGTTATTTTTTGCAGTAGCTGTTACCAGGTGTCCCTTTCCATGTTTGATATTTCCCTTAGGAGCTCTGGTAAGGCACTCATGGTGGTGACAAAATGTTTCTAAATTTACTTGTCTAAAAATTATTTTCTTTCTCCTTTGGTCATACAGCTTAGTTTGGATGGATATAAAATTCTGGTTTGAAAATTCTTTCCTTTAAAATCAGTGAATATTTGCTGCTTCTCTCTTGTGGCTTTCAGGGTTTCTGCAGAAATTTCTGCCGTTAGTCTAATGGGCTTCTCTTTGTAGGTAACCTGATCTTTCTCTCTGGCTGCTCTAAGCATTATTTTTCCCTTTTTTTCTTCCTTGGAAAATCTGCTGGCTGTGTGTCTTGGGGGTTGTCTTCTTGTGAAGTATCTCAGTCGTGTTCTCTATATATCCTGAATTTGTACGTTCGCCTGTCCTTGTAGATTGGGGAAGTTCTCCTGCATAACATACTCAGGTTTGTTTTTCAAATTGGTTCAATTGTCCTCATCACTTTTGGGTAGACGAATCAATAACAGGTTTGGTCTTCTCACATAATCCCATATTTCTGGGAGGCTTCGTTTCTTCTTTTTCATTCCTTTTTCTCTAATCTTGTCTTCATGCTTTATTTCATTAAGTTTATCTTCAATCTGTGATATTTTTCCTTCTCCTTGATCAATTCAGCTATTGATCCTTGGGTATACTGTGCAAAGTTCTTGCCCTGTGATTTTACCTCCATCAGGACATTTATGTTTTCCTCTAAACTAGTTAAAATAATAATTATCATTATTTTTGAGGTGGAATCTCACTCTGTCACCAGCCTGAAGTGCAGTGGTGTGAACTCAGCTCACTTCAACGTCCACCTCCCACATTCAAGTAATTCTCCTGCATTAGCCTCCTGAGTAGCCACTCTTCACTGAGAGTTGTACACTTATTGGTATTGCACATCGGCAGACAGATTTGTCATCTCTCAACTTAAAGCTCAGGACACATCTCAACAAACTTCCTGCATATAGAAGCTGCCCACTTTGAATCACCTCTCCACTGAGGGCTTCAGAGACATTGTAGCAACCTGTCAGCCAACTGCACTTGGTCACTCTAGGTCTTCTCTTAACTGAGTGTTGCATGGTTGCAGGTAAGTCCTGTTTGTGAAATGGAGTTACCTACTTTCTGTTTCCTGAGAGCTGTACCTCCACTCAATAAAGCCTCTGTTTACCTTAATTATTCTTCAGTTGGCCACAAATATTATTCTTCCTAGACATGGGACAAGAGCTCAGAACCCATTTAAGGGCAAAACTATAAGATTAGTAACAAAAATGTGTCTGAAACACACAAACCCCAACTTCTCACATTTTTGATTACTGAGATTTAAAAAATAAAAAAGGATAGGAGAGGTTCAGTCCTTAAAGGAGCCCAGACATAAACATTTTCAAAGCCAGTGCTGTGATACCATTTTGGGGACTTTGCAGTTTCTGGCATTTTTAAGCTTCTGGATGCCACTGTATTTCTGAGTGGTGAGGAAGAAAAGGCTATTGCTATGCTGATTCATCCCAAGTCTTGCGGGGAGCTGGCATCACCTGGGCTTTACACCTTATCATAGCCAACATATTCAGCTGTGTGAAGTGGCTGGACTCAACAGTCACTCATTCGGTTTCTCTCTGTGTTCTGGGCCTGTCTCACCCATAGTAAAAATAGAATCTGAGCACATAGTTTGAGGTGAGTGCATCCTGTCAAAATGAGTGGCAACTTTAGCCCAGCAGGCCCAAGAGAAATTGTGGCAAAGGTGCTAACGTCCACTGAGATTTTTGGCTGGGAAAGGGTAATCCATAGATCCTGCAACGAAACTGAGTGTGATCACCAAGGACAAGAAGATTATTCAATCATGCCCATGTAACGGATCCTGCATAATAACCCAAAATGGCAGGCTTCACAGAGCTTCTGGAAACCTGAGCTTATAGAGTATCCTAGAAAATTGTGTGCACATAAAAACAGACATTAATAATTTTAAACGTCTAAGAATATGTATGTGTTTTTCCTTTGTTTTGAAGGAAGTTTCTGCATTTAATCATGTGTCCAGAATTTTAGCTCATTAAATAGAATATAATCTATATTAATCTAAAAGCACACTTTAAGACCATTAAAACTTAGATATTTCTACCTAAATGATTCCATGATTGACTAATCCTGTTCAAGCTTTACTTTAAAGAGTTAGTTGTTTATTCATGTTAACAGTGTAAGATCTAGAGCCTTATGCAAAAAACAAAATATAAATCAATTGATATCTCAGCAAAAATTCTAACCATATGTTCAGCTTAGAATTTTTTGTCTCTGAGATATTTGTGACTTGGTGAATTCAAATAACCATCTCAGTTGTTTTTGTGTCTCCGTTCATGGGAGGCAGAAGAAACTGCCTCATACCCCAATAGACTCTGCATTCTGGGATACTTAAAATAAAATAATAATAATAAAACACTATTACAGACTTTCAGTCATCCAAATCTAACAAAAAACAACTCTGGTCTTTTATGTAGTAGTAGTCATAGATAAAAATTAGAGCTCTTCCAGGCACGGTGGCAACACTTGTAATCCCAGTACTTTGAGGGGCCGAGGTGGGTGAATCACGAGGTCAGGAGATCGAGATCATTTTAGCTAAGATGGTGAAATATCATCCCTTTTAAGAATAGAAAAAAAAATAGGCAGGCATGGTGGCAAGTGCCAGTTGTCCCAGCTACTTGGGAGGCTAAGGCAGGAGAATGACGTGAACCCGAGAGTCGGAGGTTGCAGAGAGCGGAGACCATGCCACTGCATTCTAGCTTGGGTGACAGAGTGAGATTGTGTCTCAGAAAAAGAAAAAAAAATAGGGCTTGCAAGAACAGTCTAATGCTCACCTGTCTGCTCTTATATTTGGAATTGTGCATAATGTAATGACATTTGGACAAAAAAGCTGTTTCATCATTTATTTTACAGTTACAGTGTTTGAAGTGAATTGATAATATTAAATAAGTACCTTGGATATTTTCAGTCTCCTTTCAAGCCTTAGCTAGGCGTGAAATTTTTTAGGGCTATGAAAATGGCTTAGGGCATCTCGCAGCTAATGATGTATTCTGCTTAGCTCAGTTCTTGGGTCCTGAGCAGACTGACTATTAGAACTCATCAATTTTTCTTTGTATATATTTGGCTATGGATTCTATCCCTTGTGCTGAGCTCCAGAATTTTTTCAGAATTTCACACTCTCTCCTTGGCCTGTTCCAACATCATTTTAATTTTACAGTGAACAAAACCTTATATTTCTCCAGAACAACTGGATTACAAGAGGAACGCTCTTTAATTTGGATCATAACCTCTTGAGTGAAAGTTTCAGTCCAAGACACATAAGAGACCAGGCCCTTGGCACATGCGACCAGTGCTGTCAGCTTTCTCCCACCAAACCACATTTCACTGGCTGATGCTTCACCCATCATCTTGGGAAGCATAACGGTAGAACAAGCCACCTGAACTCTGTCCAAATGTCATAAAAGAGGTTTCAAGCCAAGCCTGTCTGTTAGCCCCAAAGCAAATTACAAAGAGGCAATATGGATGCACCTAGTCAAATTACTGCGCTATTGCCTGATGCAAAAATAGATTTCTTAAACTGAATAAAACTATGTGCTAGGTCTTTGTGGTGTCCATCATTTCAATGTTTGGTCTCTTTCTGTCGTTTCTTAAATGCACACAAAATCAAGACCACAGCAAAGGACACGGCCAGCTGAACTGAGCAGGGAGCACACATTTTCTGTCATCCACAGCAGCCCTATTCAGGGCATTCTCAATTTCTTTCATTCTGTCTGTATTTAGTGAGGTATTCTCTGTAAATCTAGTTGATGGTAATTTCTGGGTAATGACACTCTCTTTCCTCACCACAGTGTCTCTGAATCTGCTGGCATTTTCTGTTAACCTTAGGGTAAAGTACATCCTTTTGATAAAAGGCTATTTTTTTTCAATCATCAATCATCTTTCTTTTCCCATCTCTCACTCTTCAAACAGCAATATGAATGTTTTTTGTTCCATTGGCTGTTAATGGATTCGTTAATACCAAGGTACCTTCCTTGTTAGCTGAGCCTGTAGTGGTAATTGAGACAGATACCAGAGACATTAGTGGGTGTATCTGGGGCCTATCTTTTCTTCCAGCCTCTTCTGCGCTGGAATCTGAGAAATCTCTGACGGGCTTCTCTGCTGTCATCTTGTGCACATCTGTGTCCAGGTTATGTGACACAATAGAGTCCAGTTTCTCAAGTTCCTGAAAGCCATTCACGGAGTTCTGGCTGATAAATGGGCTCTGAAGTGCAAGTGTCTTGAGGGGGTAACTTTCTAACTTCATACTTGTGGGTCAAAGAAAGGCAAAGCTACATTTATCCTAACATGGTGGCCAGCAGCATAGATCTGGCTGTTTTTGGATTTGTGGTGTTTGGGAGTCATTAGTATTTTAGAAACGTTCTTAGAAAAGTTGGTGTAGGTAGATTTGGATGTTCCTTTTCTGGCATTGTTTGAAATATTTCTACTCATTCCAGTCCATGTCTTTTTTTTTTTTTTTTTTTTTCAGATGGGATACCACTGTGTCACTCATGCTGGAGTTCAGTGGCATGATCTCAGCTCACTGCAATCTCCGCCTCCTGAATTTAAGGGATTCTCCTGCCTCAGCCTCCTGAGTAGCTGCGATTACAGATGCATGCCACCATGCCCAGCTAATTTTTGTATTTTTAGTAGAGATGTGGTCTCACCGTGTTGTTCAGGCTGATCTGGAACTCATGACCACATAATCTGCCTGCCTCAATTTCCAAATGTTCTGTGGTTATAGGCATCAGCCACCACACCCAGTCCCGTGACCTTTGTCTCTGTTTTTCTGTCATCTGTTAAAGATATACTATTTCTTACAATTTATGAGGTTCTGTTCTGGTTGCCAGGTGTCATCCTGTTTGTCATAGACTTCAACTGAATGAAATACTGTGTCTTCAAGAGTTTGTCTTGTCATTTGTCAACAATATTTTGAATCTCAACCTTTTGAGAAGCTAGGAAGAAAGAGATGGTATTGAAGCAGCTGCTGTGTCATCTTTCTATCAGTTGAGTCTCTACATAGTCACTGCATTCTGCCTCCAGTGTTTCAGCAGACCTTGGGTACAGATGAGCCTCTTCCACTTTGTTGCCTGTGGTGTAGAAAGAGTTGTGTGAAGAAGCAACTATGCTATGTCCCTTAGGCTCTCTACATTTACTCATGGTTGGACAGCTCAGGATTTCCTTTAGGGTGCCAAGATAGCTGGCTATGTAGTCTCAGGTAAAAGCAGATGAATCCACTACTCTTAATTTGCTGGTGTAGTGCAGAAAGCTTCTACCTGCCTGGTACTTTTCCTTTGTGACTCTTCTAATGATTACATTAAACATTCTAAAGTGAAAACACTTCTAAATCCATGCCACTTTACTCTCACTACCATAAAAAAGCCACTACTCATTTATAGCATGACCACTTCTATTTCACTTATTGAGTTCACAGAATTATGTCTTTAGGCACTGTATGCCAAAAACACAAGCTAGTGAGTTTTTAAAATATATCATAGTGGTTTAATTATGTGGAAAACCAATTGTGGAGGTGCACATTGATTTTTTTATCTTTTATATTGTTTACATATTTATCTTTATCTTAATCTTTACTTATTCACACTGCTGTTTCGTGTCTGTTCATTTTATCATAAAATACTCGAAAAACATTCCTTAAAGGGTAGTCTACTTGTAAAATACTGCAACTTTTAGGTGGGAATTTTATAATATGTCTCTCACTTTTGATGGGCATTTAGTGTAAACATAAGATTTCTGTTAAAAGCTTTTTTCGTACAGCATTTGGAATATATTAGTCTACTACTTTCTGACCTCTGAATTTTCAGAAAAGAAATCCACTGATTACTTACGAGGGTTCTTTTTACATGACCAGTCACTTCTCTTGCTGCTTTCTGGTTTCAAGTTGTTTTTGATTTAGACATGTTAATTATCAAGTAAGTTTGAATGTGTTTGAGTTTATGCTGTTTGGGGTTTGTTGAACTTCTTTGGTGTTTATTTAATTCCTCAAATTTGTGAACTTCTGGACCACTACTGTTTTAGTCTCCTTTAGGAGGACTGATTGATGATGTCCCACTGGTTTCTAGGTTTTTTTCACAGTTATTATTTATTTATTTATTGCCTCCTCGACTTAATAGTTTCAACCGCCCTTTTCTGAGATCTGCTGATATTTTGTTCTTCTATCTGCTCAAATTTCCTTTTAAATCTCTGTAGAGTTTTTTTTTTTTTAATGAATTTTTCTCTGTCACCAGGGTGGAGTTCAGTGAAGCAACTTCAGCTGACTGCAACTTCGGCCTCCTGATTTCAAACAATTATCCTGCTTCAGCCTCTCAAGTATTTGGGACTACAGGCTCATGCCACCACACCCTGCTAATTTTTGTATTTTTAGTAAAGACGCGGTTTCACCATATTGGCCAGGATAATCTTCATCACTTGACCTCATGATCTAACCAATTTGGCCACCCAAACTGCTAAGATTGCAAGTGTGAGCCACTGTGCCAGGCTGTGGTAAATTTTAGTGACAGTTGTTTAACTTTTCAGCTCCAGATATACATATATATACACACACACATACACACACACACATACACAGACACATATACATGCATACACATATATATTTATATTATATGTTCTATATAAATATATAATATAGAAATATATTTTATATCTATTTTATATATATTTAGATAATCTAAAGTCTAACATAATCTAAAGTGTAAGATATCTATATATCTATATAGCTATATATCTTTTATATATATATGTATGAGAGAGAGAGAGAACCACTGAACCTGGCCTAGAATTTTCTTGTTAGTTTTACTGTAAGTTTACTTTATTGTAAGTTTAGTTTATTTTAAGTTTACTGTCTATTAAATTTTTTTTCTGTTCATGGCTTTCTGTGCTTTTCTTCATTGCATTAGCTTTCTAAAAAATTGTTAATTTTGAAAATTATTTTTTAGTTAGCCTGCCATTTGAACTACCTGAGAAGAGCTTCTGTTAGTGATTTTTTTTTCTTTTTAGGGTGATCCATACTTTCTTATTTCACTTTATGCTGTGTGATTCTGCGGTGTCAAAAACAGTCATATAAATTTTTAAGTGCTGTACCTTTGAAAATAAGATTTTCTCCCTCTATAGCTTGCTAGGGGTTTGTTTATTGATCATCTAGGTTATTTCTGTCATGACAATCAGTCTTACTGATTTTGTTGGGTGTTTTGCTTGAGGCTGCATCATTTTGGAGCACAGATGTTTAGCAACAAATTTTATTCTGAATTTTCACTTACATGTGTTTTACTTTGAATGCTTTGTCTATCATTCTGTGACCTCTGAAGAGAAAAAAAAGAAAAATTAGGAAAGAAAGGCTATGCCTTTTTAAATTGCCTGAAATTTACTAGAGTAGGAGGAGAAAAAGCCTGCAAAAAGTTTGGATAATGAAACAATAACTGCTCCCCACTTGCAAAACCTCTGAAATAAGAAACAGCAATCGGTTAGAAGTCCTCCTTAGATTTGGAGGATAAGGTCATTTTTGTCTATCATGGCTATTGCCAGCTGCTCCAGAAGTATTTGCAAGGCTGCACACCACTGCAGTATTTGATAAGAATAAATAACTGCTGTTGACATATGCTACAAAACCGATCGAATTTAATTGTTGTTTACTTTACAAATCATCTTTTGAAAGCTTCAAAACTTCAGATAGGATCTATAATTCCAAAATATTTTCATCATAGCGATTCTGCCACTGCACATATTGAATAGTTGAAGAGACAGATACATAGTGCTCTGTAGTCCATTGTCCTGTTTTTCCAAGAACCTGTATCATTTTACCTTCAATCTCTCTCTTTGCACCTAAAGTGACACTTGCAGGGAAATCATATATGTGAATGCTTCTTTTAAAGGTTCATTTGCATCATTCTGTGCCTTTTATGAAGGAGCTCACATTTAAAGTTATTAAAAGTGAAAAACTATTCACTCTGATATTTAATTACTTGCTTTCTGTATGTTCTTTATCTTATTTGATTTTTTAATTTCTCCTTTGATCTTTCAGAAAAAAACCTTAATTTCTCAAAACTTCCCTTTTCTATATATTTTATACAATAATTATTTACATTTGGCACCTCAAGAAATATTCTAAACTTAAAACAGCCTACATTTGATAATGCTACCTTGTTTAAATAATCTAAAGTCTAAGTTCAACAATATAAAAATACTCTGCTCTTGTACTTTTGTATTCTTCTCAAATTATATTATTGTCTCAGATTATGTCTCCATGCACAGAGTGTCCGTGAAATTAGATTTGTATTTTTTTATGTAATAGCTACATATAATAAGTGTAATAGTAATAATTATCTTTGCTAGGTAATAGTAATAGATTTGTTCTGATGGGGGGAGGGTTAGACACACATTTCTTTAGATTCTTTTTATCTAGATATTTTCTGCTTGTGTATTATTTTACAAATTATAAATTTTCTTCATTTCTTCAAGATGTCTTCTTAGTTTTTGGCAGCTTAGTATCCACTTAAATAGAATTTTCTATAAGAGGAGTATACAAGCTATTATTAAAAAAACTGAATGTGTATTAACAGATTGTCGATTATATGAAGTAACTGCATTGTTGGTTTTCAGGAACCTAAATGTTTGTGACCAATTGCTGGCATTTTCAACCAAGAGTGACTTCTGACTTTGGCAAAACATAAATAAAAGTCATTAATCAATTCATCATTTATCCTCTAGAAAGACTAGAACACACACAATAAATTAACACATAAGGGCTATTTTACTCCTTCTAGAATCAGGAATCAGGGCCTCAAATTGAAAATGTTGATTTCAGTTTTGTAGGCTTCATCTGTGTCTGGGAGGCAGTATGACAATCCAAAAAATTATCTCTTTTAAAATTGTCTCTCTTGATTAATTTTCTTGGTTGATGTGAACTGTTGTTTTCCTGGGTGTAGACAGTTTTTTATTTGTTTGAGGTTTATTTCAATGGTTTGACTCTGCCTGTTCTGCAATTTTCTTTCAGTTTTATTTGTGAAGCACTAATTGTTTCCTAATCTCAGTTTATTTTTATTTAGGAGATTCAAGTTTTGTCCCATGAAAATGTTTCCAATGCTGAAGTTGAATGTCAAACTTTTATTTTGGGTTTCTAGATATTTTGTTTGTTTGCTTTGGTGGTTATAATGTAAGGTTTTTTGTTTTCTTTATATTAATTAATCCCATCAATTTCATATAAAATATATGAGGTAAAATTCTCTATCATGAGTATAGCTTGGTCTCATGTGAGACAAGCATAAAATAATTCATCTCCAAAGTGACTTTGAAGTAAATATCTAAATAAAATAATAAGGGAATAATCTCACAAGCATGCATCAAGATCAACAGGTTTGATGACCTCCACCAGAAGCCTGCTTAAATTGTTTGGAAAAAAGCTAGGTCACTGTGACTGGACCAGACTGTGGAGGGGAAACAGTTGTAGACATTGAGCTCATGGAGGTAACAGACAGTTCATGTGAGTGGCTAGGATTTCTATAAGTCAATAGATTTTACTTTCTTTTTACCCTAAGCTTGGATCATGACTGGAAATGGAATTGGTAAGGTTGTTACCAGCATATAGCCCTGAGAGATTAAAAAAGCTGACAAATATCTTAAAATCCAGAGTCTCAGGCCTCTCTTTGAGAAATTAACAGTGATAAATCATCTCTCCAGAAACTTGTAAATAAAAATAGCACACTTTGCTTTTATATTTTCAAGATTACTTAACTCTATCTTTGGTTTCCGTAAATCAGAAGAATTTTAAGAAGCTTTTGTAAAGTTCTGTTGATTCAAGTTAAGATAAGTGTTAGTAAAGTGAAGTCAGTTCAGTTAGTCCATGATTACAAAGTAAACCATGTATTTCTCTTTCTCCCCTTTTCTTTTCCCATTACTTTCTAAATATTTCCATAAAACACTAGCTAGGCATCCTCTATTTTGGGGGTGGCAATTAAGAAAATGCAACGAATGGCTTTTGGGATAGAACTAAACTTGATTTCAGCTGGAAGGCATACAGAAAAGACATACACACCTGGGGATTGGCACACTATATCATGTATACACAGTGGGCATATTATTTACCAAAAGGCAAAAATTAAATATGTGTTATGACATAAAATTTGCTAAGCCATTATAATAACCAAGCCAAATCAAAACATAAATTTCAAAGATTATAGCTGTGGTTAGAGAACTCTTGTTTTTGCTAAAGTTGTTGAGTAGAATTAACACTGATGTGCCTTCTACTATTCTTAAATTTTATTTGATAGAAGATTTTTATAGTGGGAATCTTTGATCAGAATTAGTTATGCTCTGTCATGTTCTAAATTAACCAGAAATAAATACATTCACAAAAATTTACATGAGCCAATTTGAGAAAATAAAACAAGTGAATAAAGAAGTAGTTGTAATAGAAAAATGTATGTGGAAATGTTCAGATAAATCCAAAAAGGAGGTTAGTCCATACAGTGTAAAATCTTTTACAGTTGATCAAAGATTTGTTTCCAAACTTTAGCGGCTAGAAATAACATGGTAGTTAGCCATGGTTTGGAGGCTAGGCCCATCTCATGAATTTACATTTTTCTACCTGATTTTATATTCACTAAAAGCTGATTAGATTGTGCCCACCAGATTAAGGTGGATCAGCCTTCCACAGCTCACTGACTCAAAGACTGTTTCAGGGAAATCATCCAACAGATGCACCCAGGATTAATAGCCTGTATACCTCAATCCAATGAAGTCGATGTTCAGTATTAACCATCACAAATTCACCCCTTGACAGCTTGAACCCATACACATTTCCTAAGCACATACTTAATCTTCAAGTAAAGAAAATAATAACATCATAATTACACCTAATGTAATACAACTATCTTTGTTACAACCAGTAATTCACCAATCCCAAATTGAAACACTATTATGTGAAGTTAAGAATACTCAAATGCTGATTTGATGTCAGTAAATCTAATGTCACATAATAAAGAAAAAGAAAAAATGAAGGTACTATTACATGTGTATACATATGCAAACATTTTTTAACAAAAATAGAAACTATTTAGAACAATTAAAATCTTCATTTCTGCAGCTGGTCACATGGCTGTAGCTGGTGTTGATGTCTACCTTCTTCTACCAAAATTTTTTTTTCTTTTATTATTATTATTATTATTATTATTATTATTATTATTATACTTTAGGTTTTATGGTACATGTGCACAATGTGCAGGTAAGTTTTATGTGTTGCCTTTGTGTTCAACAAGCACCTCAGCTGAGATCCCTTAATCCCCTTTCTTCCTTCCTTTCTTCTTTCTTTTCTTCCTTCCTTCCTTATTTCCTTCCTTCCTTGCTCCCTTGCTTCCTCCCTTCCTTCCATTGCGTCCTCCCTTACTTCTTCTATTCCTTCCTTCCTTCCATCTTTTCTTCCTTCCTTTCTTCCTCCTTCTCTCTCTTTTCTTCTTTCTTGCTTTCTTCCTTTCTTTTCTGTTGGAGTAACCCAAACCTTAATTCCTGAAGGTTCTGGATCATTTACAGTCCTGCCAAAATTAAGCTGTTGTAATTTTCCATTGACCTTAATCTCAGGACATTTAAGTACTATCAGGGACCCTAATGGATCTCTTGTGTTCCATGTATATTCTTCTGTACCTCCTTTGTAAAATAGTAGACTGATTTTATCTTGCTAATTCAAGTCAATCACCACGGCCAACAATGTCACTCCTTTAGCCTGTTGACTGAATGGTAGGAGTAGCCCAAAATGCCAAGGAGGCAATCTTCACTGTCAGTTTAATGGAATTGTCATTCTGTCTCCTGGTGGCAGAATTACTCCCTCTGGAACTGACCTGTAAGCATGCAGAACATAATGTAAAGGAAACAGGAAGCAAATATTTTGCTAGTGGATCACTAGGGGTGATGGTGAGTGGGGACATTTTCACTTCCACCCGTTGATTTGTGTACCCATTAATTTTGGCTCTGGGAAAAATACCATATGTTCAACACAGTTTCAGAACATACATTACCTTCTGGAGAACATTGCCCCAGGTTTGCAGAGTCTTGTCCCATCGTTGGTATCGTAATTGTAACTTTAAAAGGCCATTTCACCATTGTATTAATCCAGCTGCCCTAGGATGATGGGAAACGTGGTAAGACCAGTGAATTCCATAAGCAGGAGCCCACTACCACACTTCTTTAGCCATAAGGGGAGTGTCTTTGTCAGAGGTAATGCTGTGCAGAACGCTATGTTGGTGGATTAGGTATTTAGTGTGTCCACAGTTGGTAGTCTTGGCAGAGGCATTGGATGCAGAATAGGCAAATGCATATCCAGAATAAGCACCCTGAGAAATGGTGCCATACAGATGGATCAGTGTTGGACTCTGTTGCTTGCAAATTGGGTGCTCAACAGTGGCCATAGCCAGCTTAGCTTTGCTGAGTAAAAGTCCATTTTGCTGAACCCATGCATAATCTCCATCCCTGCAATCATGACCATTTTGTTTATGGGCCCTCTGAGTGATTACAGCAGAAGCTCAGGAGAGAGGTTGAGTAGTTTCCACAAGATGGTTTATCCTATCCGTTTGCTTACAAAATTTTTCCTCTTCTGAGGTCCCCATTGTTGAACACTCACATGAAATATAATTATCCTCACAGTTTTTGACCACTCAGAGAGGCTGATCTAATAACTCTCTTTCAAATTACTTTGCCACCTATTTACTGATAATGCTTCTTCCAAGTTCCTGATCATCCAGCCATAACATTTTTTATGGCCCATGAACCCGTATGTAATCACACATCTGGCTATCTCTCCTTGACGTTCTGTCTGCTGGGAAAATGTCCCTTCACCACTGTTCTTCATGGATATCCCAGCAAAAAGCTGTACTGCAGCAACTGTTCATTTTTGGGTGGTGGCTCCACATATTGTACAGAACCATCTGGAGCCAGGCCATCATCTTCTCTTATTCTATCAACCGATCATAGGGAACTATACATGAGACAATCAGTGCAGGTTGGAGGGGAGAAGGCATGGTGGCAAGACTGGAGACCATGAGCATTTGAGCTACTTACTCATGTAACTTACTTGTGCCTTCAGGACTGGATTGAGACTGGGCATGTATATACCACTACCATTTGATGATGAAATTCTGCTATGGACAACCCACTTTATGACTAGATGGATCAGAAAGCATCCAGTTCGTGATAGGCATTTCAGTTCACTTGGTGACTTCATGACTTATAGACAAGCATTCAGTTTCCACCAAACCCAGTAACAGGCCAAGAGCTGTCTCTCAATAGGAGGGTGGTTATCTGCAGAAGATGGCAGGGCCTTATTTCAAAATCCCAGAGGCCTATGCTGTGATTCACCTCTGAGATCCTGTCATTAGGCTCCAAACAGCACTGCTATCTACCACTGACACCTCCCTCACCATTATATCTTCTGGGTCATACGGTCTAAGTAGAAAAAAAGCTTGCCTGGATCTTCCACAGAGCTTTCTCCTGTTGCAGACACTACTCACAACTGGCAACCTTTTGAGTCACTCAATAAATGGGGGAGAGTAACAACCTCACATAAGGAATATGTTTTCTCCAATATCCAAAGAAACCCACTAGACCTTGTCCCCTATTTTTTTGTTTGTATGAGGGGCCAAATCCAGCAAATTGTTCTTTACCTTAGAAGGAATATGTTAACAGGTCTTACCCCACTGGACCCATAGAAATTTTACTGAGGTAGAAGTTCCCTGAATTTTAGTCAGATTTATTTCCTATAATATGGTATGAACATGTCTCACCAATAAGTGCAGTTTGTTTGCTACTTCTTGCGCACTGGATCAAATCAGCATAATGTCATCAATGTCACAGACAAGTGTGATATCTTGCAGCAGCCAAAAGAAATCAAGGTCTCTCTGAACAAGATTAAGGCAGAAAGGTAGAGAGTTGGTATACCCCTGAGGTAGGAGAATAAAAGTGTATTGCTGGTATTGTCGGGTGAAGGCAAATTGCCTCTGGTGGGTCTTGTGGACAGGAATGAAGAAAAAGGCATGTGCCCAGGCAATGGCTGCATACCAGATGCCAGGAGATATATTTATTTGCTCAAGCAATAAAACCACATTTGGTACAGCAGCTGCAATTTGAGTCACCACATGGTTAAGCTTACAAAAATCTCCTGTCATTCTCCAAGATCCACTTGTGTTCTGCACAGGTTAAATGGGAGAGTTGCATTTAGATGTGCTGATAATTACCAATTCTGTGTCTTTCAAGTCCTTACTGGTGGTACTAATCTTCACAATCTCTCCGGGGTTGTGATATTGTTTTTGATTTACTATATTTCCAGGTAGAGGCAGCTCAAATGGCTTCCATTTGCCTTTTCCCATTTTAGTAGTCCTCACCCTACAGATCAGGAAGTAAATGCGGGCTTTTACCAGCAGCTAAGTGTGTCTATGTCAATAATGCCTCTGGCACTAGGAAAATGACCTTAGGATGCATCTAGGTACACAGTGTACACACTGTAAGTCTGACCAAAGCTAAACCTTTATTAATTGTCGACCTTCATAAGTTTCTATTTTAAGTATAAAACCACAATGATGTTGTGTGTCTCCTGGAGTCAGTATCAACTCAGATCCAGGGTCCAGTAGCCCAAAAATTCTGATCATTTCCCTTTCTTCAATGCACAGTCACCCTGACAAAATTCCAGAAGTTACTTAAGGAATGATGGGAGAAAGATTCACTGCATAAATTGTTGGTAATGGAGTGGAGGTCTTTCCTCAAGGGGACCCAGCCTCCCCTTCATTCAAGGGGTTCTGTGTCTCTTAATTGGCTCTGATATGAGAACAGCTTGAGAAGCTGTGATTCTCTTCTTATAATTTAGAATAGTTCTTCATCTATTTGACACCAAAGTTTTCTGTTTCTATAACTTAAGTAGGAACGCAGTAGGCTTTCTATCAACTTTACTCCCAGGAACATCTTGATTAATTAGCCAGTGTCAGGGCTCTACAGGGGTCAGACCCTTCTGATTGCTGCTTCGTGACAGCTGTCCATTATGGTACCTACACCCACCTTGCCTTTGATGGTCGAGTGTTGACACTTAGATCCTGCCACCTTGGGATTCAATTATCCCTAGTGTATTTAAATTTTATAGTGAGTGGCTGCAGTTCCCAACCTTAGATCTGACACACAGAGAAGAGTAATTACAGAGCTGTTCAAAGATTCAGGTGCTGCTCTACTTCACAAGGCATTGTTCAAGAGTATATCCTCTGGACTCTCTCAGCTGTGATGAGAAGGTCTAAAGTGAACTAATCCATTCCACCATTCCAATCTCCCAAGGCCTTTGGGTTTCATCCTTTACAATAAACCAATGGAGAGTAGACATTTACAGAGCTTACACACTGAAGGCCATCTTTGAATCCATATTTTAGCTAACCAAGCAGATAAATGGTTAGAAATCTTTAGCTCCCTGTGCTGCATCTTTAAGTGCAGAATCCCTACTAAGTCAGCTCTGCTCAATAAATTCAGCCTGATACAACTCTCTGTTCCTTCTGGTATTATCCCATACCCTTAATATCCATTTGCTTCTGTGTTCTCTAGTCTGCTCTTCATATATATTATAGAACTCAAAGAATTGTTTTTCAGTTTACCACATCTTCTCATGGGTTGTACTCTCAATATCACCTTAAAGAGCCTACCAGTACTTTAGTTACAAGCTTAGAAACAAACAGAGATGTTGGGGGTGGCCTCAGAAAAGAATCAACATTATCATACCTGGAAACTGACTCAGGGGAGGCCATCACTGTGACCTCAGCCAGTCCATGCTTTATCTCTACAGGTAGAGGTGGAAAGAGTGAAGGCAGCATGTACCTCTTTCTTCTGAGATGCAGAACAATAATTTGAGATCTGCTGAATATCAGGGCTGAATGATCTGTAACACAACTATGGATAAAACTTGCCCCCTTGCTTATTGTATTGTGGAACAGAAAAATAAGAGGACAGATGTGGCCTTTCAGGGTGCACAGACTGAGGGGCTCTCAATGCCATGACTCTGACACTGTCTTAGGGGCTTGCATTTTCTGCCATCTCCAAGCTTCTGGGCCCCACTGCATTTCCCAATATCAGCTGTGGATGCTGCCTGCAGTATGCCTGGCCCAGCTGCTGCTTCTCAGTGAGATGGAACTTCTATTGGCAACTGAAATTTCTTCCTTTGCCACAGCCGGCATGCCTGGATGAGTTTAGTGGTTGGGGCCCACACTTGCTCACACAACAAGTGCCACTCCACCATGCTTGCCCTTGGCAGGTGATAAATCCCGGCACTTAATGCAAGCTGTGTGCAGCCTGTCAGGCAGAGTGGGTAGAACACATGTAGCAGGCCTGGGAAAAACTCCAGCAAAGGCACCACTGGCCACTGTGGTTTTCATCTGGCAAAGTGACCAATGGAACACAATTTCTAATGCCTGGATTTTGACATTATATACTCATATACTTATTTTTTGTGGAGGTGGTTTTGCTGTGCATTGTAAGAAGATGAGCAGCATTTCTGACATTTTCCACTAAGTGCAATAGTAACATCCTCTTTCCATGGCTGAAGTTTCCACACATCTTAGTGTCTTCTGGAAGCTAAATTGTTGACATTGACTATTCTAAAGAGTTATGAAGAATGAATTAAGAAAACACTTTTAACAATTTTTCAGAGGTTGTGCAGGGTGGTTCACAGCTGTAATCCCAGCACTCAGGGAGGCCAAATTGGGCGATTCACCCTAGGTCAGGAATTCAAGACCAGTTTGGCCAACATGGTGTAACCCTGTCTCTACTAAAAATGCAATAAGTAAATAAACAAATACAATTAGCAAATTAGCTGGGCATGGTGACAGTCACCTGCAATCCCAGCTACTCAGGAGGTTGAGGCAGGAGAACCGATTGAAACCAGGAGATGAGAATGAGCCAAGATCATGCTATTGGACTTCAGCCTGGATCACAATATTGAAACTCCATCTTCAAAAAGAAAAAAGAAAACCAAAACAAAAACAACAAATATGCAAATTTTCTATGAGATCTTATTTTTATCTAACTTTCTGCTGTTCTAATATCCTGTCACTTATGCAATGAACCAGCATGTCCAGCATGTACCCTGGAACTTGATATAAAACAAAGTTAAATAAATTAAATAATACTAGAAAAGCTTTCTTTTCTTAGAAGTGAAGTTTCAGTAACTGAAATGTGTTCCACCCTTTAAGACATTTTCTAGTTACAAATCAGACTTGTCACAAATTGCATTGAAAAGCAAATAAGCAGGATATCTCAATTCTTAGTTGACTGAATTTATTTTCTTTTATTTCTAGAATGGAATCTCACACTGCATCTTTGGATGGAGTGCAGTGGTGCAATCTTAGCACACTGCAGCACCCTGCCTCCCAAGTTCAAGTGTTTATTCTTCCTCAGCTTCTTAAATAGCTGAGATTACAGGTGTGCACCAACACATTCGAAGGGTTTTCACCGTATTGGCCATGCTTGTCTCAAACTCCTGGCTTCAAGTATCCTGCCAGTTTTGGCCTCTAGAAGTACTGAATTTACAGGCATGTGCCACCAAGACTTGCCGGCCCTCGACTAAATTTCCAATTGAGAAAAAAAAAAAACATTGATCTTACAAACCTTATTTTTTATATCATATTTTTGATGAGTTTCTTTTATGTCTTGTAATTCAAAAAGATAATTAAAGTGCATTGCCTTTTTATTGGAGATGAATTTATTTCCATTAATAGATAATTAAAAGAGTAGGTTTATTTAGATAGTCATCTTTCTATGGTGAAGAGTGCTCGCAACTTAGAAATTGCTTCACATATCTCATTTGGAAAACTCATTGCATTTATTGATTACACTGGTGTTTTTTCCTTTGGATTTTCTTTTGTAAGCATATTCTAAATTGTTTCAAGATACAATAAGATGTTTAATTATGTGAAATAAACTTAAAAGGTATTTTCTTTGAAAGACAACTTTTTCTTAAGCTATGATTTCTACCAATACTGTATGATTACTTTTTGTATGTTACTAGGAATTAATTGATGTTTAAATCTTCCCGGCATCAAAAGTTCACCTGCAGTATTTAAGAAATAAAATAACTGCTAGCAGAGCAGGGTGTTCTAGTCCATAGTTCACCAGCTACCAACAACCTTGGTTTTGAGCTACCTGCAGCACAAGATTGTCTGGGTAAAAAATCTCAAAAAGATACCAGTCTGTTTGATGAAAATATATTACACAGACAAAGAAATAAGTAGTGAGTATTTAAAATCATAAAGAGGTTTTTCATCGCTAATAACAGCTTTGTTTGAAATTCTATATTTACATTTAGAAAAAATTAACACATCACTTCTGTTTTGCTTTGTTTTTAATCAACTAGCTTAACATTTTGTAGCCATCAAGTATATAATTAAAACCATTTATATAGAGAATATTATTTTTTAAAATAAGACGTATTTCTTAAATGTTCTCATATATGCTTTTGGTAATTTACCTCAGTGGGATTGATTTAATCATATACGAAAAAATAGTAAGACTTTTGAGTAAGAAGAAACCATATTTAATGGTACAAAAACGGTATATTTAAAATGTATTCATTAAAAAGTTTAACTTGCTTAATGTTGTCTTAGTTAAATTCCAAGAGAGGTATTATTTTAAAATCATAATGTGAAAAGAGATCATCTGAGTGCATGTTATTACTTTTAAATATCCACATCAATTAAACGAAATGAATAGCAATGTTCAAATCTTACACGGAGCTGAAACTCATAGCGAGAGGTAATGTAATTAAATGGAAAAACAATAGGGCGGGCACGGTGGCTCACGCCTGTAATCTCAGCACTTTGGGAGGCTGAGGAGGGCAGATCACAAGTTCAGGATATCGAGATCATCCTGGCTAACACGGTGAAACTAGTCTCTACTAAAATTAGAAAAATTAGCCGGATGCGCTGGTGGGTGCCTGTAGTCCCAGCTACACAGGAGGCTGAGGCAGGAGAATGGCGTGAGCCTGAGAGCCGGAGCTTGCAGTGAGCCGAGATCACACCACTAGATCACAGCCAAGGCAACAGAGCAAGACTCCATCTCAAAAAAAAAAAAAAAAAAAAGAAAAAAAAAACACAAAAAAACGTAAAATTTAGTTTATTTCACGGGAAATCAGAGGGTTACAAATACAATTAACAACAGTATTCTGTACAGATATTTAATTGAAAATGTGAAATTATATTAGTTTACTTGTTTCTCTCTGTGAGTATATTTTTTGGCACATTGCAGGAGTTTCTAGCTAAACTCACTGTTTAAAAGGACAGATCTTTACTTATCCTGTGGGATCTATGTAAAGAGGAGAGTTTCCTTTTTAAAAACACATATTTTTGTTAATTTATTTAACTCGTATTGGCAGAGTAAATATATATCTTAAAAAGAGATTTTTTAAGCAAAGACTACTGTTATGAAACATTAAGTCAATCTTTTCTTTCCTTGTGGTTAATATATATTTCCAAATATATAAGACGCCATGCAATAAAAAGTATTAACTTGCCATGCATATTGTATTTCTGGTCCAGAGATATTTTTTGAAGTATATGCACTTCTTCATACATAGAGCTATTTCTTCTTCCTCCTCTTCTTCTTTCTTCTTCTTCTTCTCTTCTTCTTCTCCTCCTATTCTTTTTTTACAGAAATGAGAATATAAACTACACAATATAGTTGTTTGTTTTTACTTAGTGACACACCTGTCAATACATGAAGATCTGTTTATTTCTGTTCTGTAGCTACATAACTTGGCATCCAATGTGCTCTAATTTATGCAGTCCACATCTAAGATGGATTGATGTGTAAGTTGTATTCAGTTTTATAAAATAGAGAAATATTTCCATTTCTCACGCACAGGGATTTTAAATACACCACCTTATTGACTTTATCTAACAATAAAATGTATATAATCATCACTATATAATGAGGAAAAAAGCAGATATTTACATCAAGATTATAGTTTTTAGGTTTGAGAACAATAATTTGTATAAAGTGCTCAGTTTAAGCTGAGAAAATTCTAATGTCTTATTTATATAAATTTCTGGTGACAGTTTATTGAATACACTTACTGTAAGTACAAAAGTTTTTCAATCAGTAAACACATAATGATTAAACTAAGTCTGTGTTAGCATGTGGAAATTTAATACTATACCATCTTATATGATTTTTCTAAATGAAACTGTTGCAGAAGCAATGTCATTAAAAATGTAGATTTAAGATATTTCTAGTTAATGGTGCATATATTGGATCACGTTTCTGATGACGTACAAATTTAAAGTACCATTTGAAAATTGCTATGTTAGCCTGATAAAATGAATTTACCAGCCTGATTAGAAGAACTATGGACAGAATCATCATTTTTGTAGCATAAGCATAGTTTTTCTTCTCTCAGGTTGTGAAACACTCAGTTAGTAGGAATATCTGCCCCCGATTGGACCCTGCCCACAAAAATGACTTGTGGGACTCAAAGAGACTGGTGTGACTAGTCACATAAATTGTGTGATCTAGCAACTATACATAATGTTAGTGGTTAGAAACAGTATTTCTGCAACTGGAAACACATGATGTGATGTAGACAATGATTGTTCAAAGATGAGTAAAAAAGATGTGAGTTAAATTTTGATTATTTATTTGTTTTTAATTTCTGATACCAGGTACTGTTTTTCTTCCTGAGATTACTGTACTTTCATGAGATTTTGTCAGGACTGCGTTTTGACAATATAGCTAGAATGTCTGAGATATTATAAATGGCATATTTTTCATGCTCAGTGTCTAATAACTTGAAATTTTACTTGACAATTTTGATTATTTTTGGTTTGTTTTCAAAGTACCATTGATATAATCATATTTGTATGACATGGTAAATGCAATTCAGAATTGTAAGAATAAAAAATATTTATTTTAATAAGTATATTTTCATCTTGTATTTAAAATATGCTATTTAATTTTTAACTTTAATTTTATTTGCGTGATATAAGTTGTTTTTATTTTTAGGATTTTCTGTATATTTTTCTCAAATGAGGTATTCTTCTGCTTAAGAAAAAAATCATTTTTCTGATAATGTTACATGGACCTGTTATGAATATTATTTCACAATTACAATAAGGCTGCTAAAGGTATAAAAGAACCTGGTTGAAAATAAAAAGTATGTGGTTGATAATAAGGCAGCAAACATTTAGTGTTTAGTAGCAGATCACATATTTAAGATGTAGCTATCAAGTGAATATAGAAAACCTGAATTTTTGAAATGTTTACAAACTGTTTATCATTCCTTTACTTTTTTTGCAGCGATATTGATAGAAACTAAAGAAAGAAATTAGAATATTTTAACTGTAGTAAACAGTTCCAAAATTTCTGCATTTCTTTTCCTCAGTGATCAAAAATAACTTGGCCTTCAAATAACATCTTAGCACTTAATGTTTATAGAGATTACAAAACACACATTTGTCTCTGCCTTTGTAGATATGACAGATCACACTATGCAGGCATTACAACTTGGCTAGCATTTCTTTTAGTAGGATCTCTGTGTGGGAGTCCACTCTTACTTGGTTAACAGCTACTACTGCACAAAAAGATAGAATTTGGGTCCTAATCCTCTAGCTGCTTTTTCCCCTAGGGTTTTGAACTGAAAACAGATGGAGATGACAAATTGTGCTGGCAAGAAGTGAATGAAGTAGACAGAATATAACATTCAAATTAAGTCCCGACCATTGTGCTTAGTTGCCTGTGCTTTATGTTGTCTCAGCCCTTCACTGTGGCATGCATGTCTGCCTAGTTACCTTTTCTACGCGATGAACTTCATCAGGACATGAAGTAGATAATTTTTATTTCTCTGTAATAAACCTCAGTTGCATACCAAAGCATAGAGAAACATGTTGCATATGTGTAAAAAAGCTGTATTTTGTTCTTTAGCTACAAGGAGATTATGACCTTTGGAGCTTCTGTGTAAGCTCTCGATTTTTCCACAATTACTCTCAATGGCCATATTTATTGATCTGTAATAATTCTCAAAACATCAAATAAATTATATCATGTAAATGTCAAAAATGTATGATACTCACAAGAAGACACTGAATTCTAGGAGAAAAAAGTACTTAGTTCTCGTAAGTTGTTTATGGCAGAGCACTGTTTTCTTTCCAATCCTGTCTACTTGAGAAGATTGTAGTCTATTTCATTACCTGTGTGGTATGTTATTATTTTATTATTTCTACTGATAACTTTTCTGTATACTCTTTATGATGGTTCACCTATGTAATAAACACTAATGCTAAATGTTATAAACAGTAATTTCTTTGAAAATACTACAAAAAAATGCATATCATTTCATTAACCCAGTTTTGGTACACATTTCATTCAACTACTTTCATAATATATTTAAAGATATGCCTTTTGGCCTCTAGAGTAAGGCTCATCCACACGATGATGTATTCAGGTGTTATCATAAATGTGAAGACAAATTAGCATTAAACAAGACAGAAGATAGAAAAGACCACAGTATTGGTGTCCTAAGAACCCTTCAGGTCAATCTTTGGATTAACTGCTTTCTGACTACAATTCTACATACCCAAAAGTTTTTGGAAACAGTTCAGTTAAATTATGGGTGAGTTATCATTTAATTTTGATGAAATCAACTCTACACAAACTAAAATTTTTAAATATACCTTAAAATCCATAATGTATTTGATGTTAAATATTTAAACAAAGGTAATATTATAGTTGTCTTCTTGGTCATTTCTACTAGTATTATCCCAATAGAAAGAGACTAAAATTGTCACAGCACAGACAGGCCATGTACTCTTTCATCTCTTAAGATATAATTAAATTTTTAGTATAATAAGATTTATACTCTATATACAAACTAAACATTAAAATGTAGCCATTTCCTTGATTTAACAGTTCTCTAATGAAGCAAATTTCGAGTACATAATTTTGTCTCTATATGTGTTTAAATGCATCTGTAAAGTTTTTCCTTAAAAAGTTGACCATGCTGCTGTCATCACACATAATAAAAATTATTTTATAAGCTTGGGTAACATGGCAAAAACCTGTCACCACAAAAAATGCAAAAATTATTCACGTATGGTGGTTTGAGCCTGTAGTGTCAGCTATTTGTGAAGGTAAAATGCCATTTCATTCATTGACTTTTTGCATATGCTTAATGTTCCTTCATTACTCTTGTCAAATTAGATTAGTGCATCAACGACGTCTTTTAGTCTCTAGAGTAATGTTTATCCATGAGATTATGTATCTCAAAGATCAACATTACTCTTCATCAAATAACCTTTTTTTGTTATCAAATGAGCATTTTCATCACGACAAGAAAGTACCCCTTTCTAGACCTGCAAGAGAATATATATGTGATGTACTTATATATACATATATAATGTGTAACTTTACATAATATATATTTGTATATGTACATATATGCATGTATATGTGTGTGTGTGTAAATATATATTTATGAATTATATATATGTATATATTTGCAAGCTTGTGCCAGGCACTTTTCTTAACACTGGTAGTTTTAACATTTTGTGAAGCCAAAACAGTCAGATTACTTGATTTCAGGAGATCAAATACAGCCTGACTAATGTGGTGATATCTCATGTCGATTAAGATGCAAAAAGTGACCTAGGTGAGTGTAATTGTCTGCACCTGTAGTCCCTGCTACTTGAGACAGTGAGGTGAAAACATCTCCTGAGCTGTTACTCTGTTGTGGCACTCCAACCTGTGCAATGAAGAGAATCGCTGCCCCTTCCCACACTTACACACACACACAGCTTAATAACACTTTGATTTTCTTTCCTTTATTTTATCAAGTTCTAATTTGTGGCATGCATGACAATAAAACACTGTCACACAACTTTGTACTGTAAACTGTAGCATATAGCTCTTTCTAGTTTCTGAAACAAGCTGCAGCCTCTCATGAGAGTTTATTGTTCTTTCAAGAAGGTACTTCTTAGATATCTCAGAGCTAGAAAGAAAAAGTGATCTTCTGAATTCTGGGCTTCCTTCTGTTTCACTCACAGCAGCTCCCTTCTCTGTTTTAGCATTATCACTTAGATTTTTTTAAATGTCTGAAGTGCACCTATAATGCACTGACTCCCCACTACATCTCCTAGTATGAGGTTCTAGATGCCATAGCTAAACTGTAAATGTAGGGTTGTAAGTGTAATTTGCATATGTAATTCTTATTTACCTATTTCAGTTCCATAGCCTCAGGTGTGATCGACTCTCCTTTTTTCTTGCATCAACAAGTTATTTTCATTTGTTTGATCTGCTCAAAACATTTTTTTCTGAAATCTAGTCAAATTTCTTTTCTTTTTCATTCAAATTAATATAACACTAAGAGTTTCTGTGTTCAAAACTTTCAATAATTTATGCGTGCATGCATCTATGTTTGCAAACAATTGGCACAAGGGATCAGTTTTGTGAAAGACAATTTTCTATTGTCTTCACTGGAAAACCAAGCAAAACAAAACAAAAACATAAAGAATATATGTTTATAATTTCTTTCTTTAATAATATCTTTCGGTACAAATGTGAAAAATCTTTTAACACTTTAAAGGTGGACATTAGCAGTCATCAAAATCTTCTTGATTCTTTGGAACAGTATATCCAATGCAAGGGGAAAATCCACATTGTTGTAAAATGGGATAAAATCTATGTTTTGTTCAGTTTAAAAAAAAAAAATCTGATTGAGCAAAACCAGAAGATATTAGAGTTGTTTCTGCTCATCCAAAAAATTAACTTCTGGTTTCTCTTTACTGTTTTAGTGGTATCAGACAGGTAGCTAAGATGATAACTGGTTTAAAGGGAAATAATATTGACAAAATACAGTGACTGACTTGAAGAAAAATGATTCTTATTAAATGAATAGTTGTTGATGTAGAAGATCTCACAGATTGTTTTCATCTGTCTTCTAAGATAAATTGCAATTTAATGATTGAATATTGAAGACTTGGCAGAAGAAAACGTTGTTCTTTTTCTATTACAGATATCTCTTCATTTTTTGTGGTTACGACAGGTTTTAACAACCACATGTAGTTTCAGAAACAGATTTCATTCTTTAGGCCTAACCAGGCCATTTTATCTCTTTGGAGCTTGGTTGGGTGACAGAATAAAGAGCTATCTTTGAAGATGCTGTAAGTTAAATACATGGATGTCTTTTTTGGCCTTCATAATTTCTCACCTTCAAGCTGTCTGCATTGTTGTGAACTTAGCTGTCATTTAGTTTGTGGTTCATTTGTAACATCATACTGCCTATTATTCACATCTCTGAGAAATGAAACAATTTATTTTCACCCTTTCTCTCACTCTTAATGCAAACCTCTTAAAATAACCATATATAGGTCTTAACATTGTATTTTATTTTATTTTGTTTTTATTTTATTTTATTTTATTTACTTGTTATTAATTAATTAATTTATTTGAGATAGAGTCTCACTCTGTCACCCAGGGTGGTGTGCAGTGGTCTCTTCTGGGCTCACTGCAACTCCATCTTCCAGGTTCATGCCATTCTCCTGCCTCAGCCTCCAGAGTAGCTGGGACTACAGGCGCCAGCCACCACTGCTGGCTAATTTTTTTTTGTATTTTTAGTAGAAGACAGGGTTGCACTGTGTTAGCCAGGAAAGTCTGGATCTCCTGACTTCCTGATCTGCCTACCTCAGCCTCCCAATGTATTGGGATTACAGGCCACCATGCCCAGACAGATCTTAACTGTTTTTATAAGACAGTGACACTGGCCTGGCCAAAACAGTGAAACCGCCTCTCTACTAAAAATATGAAAATTAGCCATACGTCATGGCAGATGCCTTTAAAATTAGCTACTGGGGAGGCTTAGACAGGTGAATTTCTTGAATCTGGGAGGCATATTTTACAGTGAGCAGAGATTCTGCCATTGCACTGCTGCCTAGGGGAAGAGAGTAAAACCCTATCTCAAAAAAGAAAAAAAAGAAACAAAAAAGAAAACGAAAGAAAAAACTGTGAGAATTAAACTCATTAGTATCTGTGTGTCTCTTAGTGTATTACCTCTTCTTTAAGTGCTATAAATATCAGCTGCTATTATTATTGCTTATCATGTATCTTCAATTTACAGCAAATTATGCTTAATAGCATAAAAGAAAACATCAGAATAGTAACAGTCAGATAGTAGTGGCTATAACGAACCATATAAGCATCAGTTTCTGTGTAAGTAATATTGTCTAGTTTACAACAAATATGTGACCTTTTACACCCACAGATTTTGCAAACACAGATTTCTCAAAACCTAAACTGTACTCAGTGTAACAATTTAGATTTGCTTTTTATGATAAGTAATTTGTGTTTGACTTGTAGGAGTTTTTACAACGTATCAAATAAGTTTAAACTTTTTCTTCAGTCTTCTTATTCCTTTTTTTGAGAAATTATTAGATCTAATTTGTATGAATGTGTTACCTTTTTGGTTTAGTTATTTCAAGGTAAAATATTTAAGATATCTTTACCTTAGAATATTGGTTTTTAATATATGGAAATATGGAAGAGCATTTATTTATTATATTAATTGTTATTTTTTTATCAAGCAGTTTGAAATATGAGTTAGTGAAGTGGTAATATAATCCCTAAGATTTAGCTTAGCTAACAAATATTTTATGAACAGCTTGAAAATATGAATGATTTTGACAGTATATATAATTCTTTTTGAACAGTAGGATTATTTTCTGCATGAATGAAAAGAATTTATTTGATTAGTATACAAATTGCCTCTATATTCATCATTACCACAGTATTTTGCACAAAAAAAATTTGTATTCCTTCCAGTGCCTGGTACATGGCTTTGGATTTCATTCATAATGTAATTATAATTGGGTTTGGTTGTCTATTATACTGCTTTATATTTCCTAACAGTAAAAGTATTATTTCAATTTTTAAACACATGAAAAACATTTTTGCAGTAATTGTGTGAGAATTCTTGGTAAACACAAAATTCTCTAATCTAAATATGCATTTTTTGTTTAAAAATTGGCTGTGACTTCAAAAAATTTATATCACAGCTTATTCTACTTTATCATTCAGTATTAAGCTTTATCTATTCTAAACAAAATCTTTACTTATAATTTAAAAGGTGGATCATTGTTTACATCAGATTTTGTTTCTCATATTGATAGCTCCAATAATTTGGAAGGGCAAGGGAAAAAGGACAGATGAGGCCAGGAATTTGGAACAGAGTTTGGCAAAATCCTGAAACACTATCTTTACAAAAAGTTTCTAAAAATTAGAAGATGTGCTGGCTTAACACTGGTAATATTAGCACTTAATGAGGCCAAGATAAGTGGATCACTTTAGGCCTAGAATTTGAGGCCAGCCTGAGTAACACTGCCAGATTCTGACTCTAAGAAAAAATTAAAATAAATATATAAGTTAAATAACCAGCTGAGCCCTACTGGCCTTTTCTTTAGATGCAGCTAACTGGGAGGCTGAGGAAGCAGGATGACATAAGTCCAAGATTTAGAAGCTGCAGTTAGTGATGATGGCACCACTGTATGCATTCTGACTGAAGCACTAGAAAATTGTCTCTGAAAAAAAGTAAAATGGCTTTTGCCTTAAGTTAGTATAAATTATAAAAGTACAGAGTGCATTGTAATAACTTGACTTCACAACCCCTTTTGCATTGTTTTTATTAAAAGATGTTAACAAAATGTTACTGAACTAAAACGTGATTGATATTCATTTTCAGAGATCTATGTATAGTTGCATTTTATTTACTTCTTGACTGTGAAACTAAAGTTTCAGAGCGTCATTAGTCAATATGACCTTTGTACTATATTAGTACATTTTCATGCACTTATAAAGACATATGCTAGACTCAGCAGTTTATAAACGGAAGATTGGTTTATGGACTTAGAGATTTATGTATCTGGCAAGGCAAAGAGGAGCAAGTCACATCTTGTACAGATGGCAGCAAGCAAAGAGAGTGCTTGTTCAGGGAAACACTGATATTTAAAGCCATCAGATCTGATGAGACTTACTCACTATCACCAGAACAGCACACAAAAAAAACTGCCCCCATAATATGGTTACTCTCTATCTCATCCCCCTCTACCACATGTAAAAATGCAAGATACAATTTCGATGGGGACACAGTCAAATCATACCTTTCCAAACCTGGCCCCTCCAAAATCTCAAATCCTCACATTTCAAAAAAAGTCATGCTTTTTCAATAGTACTGCAATGTCTTAACTCATTCAAGCATTAACTCAATAGTCCAAAATCTGATATTTTATCTGAGACAAGGCAAGTTTTTCCTGCCTATGAACCTGCAAAAATTAAAGCAAGTTAGTTATGTGTTAGATACAATGGGGGTACTGGCATTGGGAAAATACAGGCATTCCAAATATGACAAACTGACCAGAGTGAAGGGAGTACAGACCCTAAGTATATCAGAAATCCAATGAGGCACTAAAAGTTTAAGGCTCCAGAATGATCATCTTTAACTTAATGTCTCATATCCAGGTCATGTTGATGCAAAAGGTGGGTTTCCATGGCCTTGAGCAGATTCCCCTATGAGGCTTTATGGGGTACAGCCTTCCTCCAAACTGCTTTCACCATCTGGCATTGAGTGTCTGTGGGCTTTTCTGGGCAAGCCACCAAGCTGTCAATGGACCAACCATTCTGAAGTCTAGAGGATGAAAACCTTCATTTCTCAGCCCCAAAATCATCATCTATGTTGCTACCTGTGTTTTCAATGGTAGAAATACTGTTGCTGATGACAGAGAACAGGTATAACTACTGGATCACAGAATGTACTTGATAAGTAGCAACAGAGTCTTTGAGTCCCACAAATTCTTTTGTTGGATGGGGTCCAACAGGGGCAGATATTCCCACTCAGTAAATGTTTCACAAGCTAAGATTAGAAAAAAAAATTCTTTCTTTGAAACAGTTATAGAAGATGGCATAGTATTAAATATTCATGTGTTAAACACAGGCTTAGCTTTGATCATTAAGAGTGTATTCATTACAATCTTTTGCACTGAAAAGATTGTATTAAATTCATTGCCATTAGAACTTTACATAAAAAAGAGGAGAGGGGCCCAGATGCCCAATAGGAACAGCTCCAGTCTACAGCTCCCAGCATGAGTGTCGCAGAAGTGGGGTGATTTCTGCATTTCAATTTGAGGTACCGGGTTCATCTTGGAAGGGAGTGCCAGACAGTGGGCACAGGACAGTGGGTGCAGAGCGCCGTGAGTGAGCCGAAGCAGGGAAAGACATTGTCTCACTCGGGAAGTGCAAGGTGTCAGGGATTTCCCTTTCCTAGTCAAAGAAGGCTGACAGACAGCACCTGGAAAATCGGGTCACTCCCACCCGAATACTGCACTTTTCTGACGGGCTTAAAAAACGCTGCACCAGGAGATTATATTCTGCACCTGGCTCAGAGGTTTCTATGCCCATGGAGTCTCGCTGATTGCTAGCACAGCAGTCTGAGATCAAACTGCAACATGGAAGCAAGGCTGGGGGAGTGGAGCCTGCCATTGCCCAGGCTTGCTTAGATAAACAAAGCAGCCAGGAAGCTCCAACAGGGTGAAGCTCACCACAGCTCAAGGAGGCCTGCCTGCCTCTTTAGGCTCCACCACAGGGGGCAGGGCACAGAAAAACAAAAAGACAGCAGTAACCTATGCAGACTTAAATGTCCCAGTCTGACAGCATTGAAGAGAGCAGTGGTTCTCCCAGCATGCAGCTGGAGATCTGAGAATGGGCAGACTGCCTCCTCAAATGGGTCCCAGACACCTGACCCCCAAGCAGTCTAACTGGGAGGCATCCCCAAGTAGAGGCAGACTGACACCTCACATGGCTGGGTACTCCTCTGAGAAAAAAATTCCAGAGGAACGATCAGATAGCAGCATTTGTGGTTCATGAAAATCTGCTGTTCTGCAGCCACTTCTGCTGATACACAGGCAAACAGGGTCTGGAGTGGACCTTCAGCAAACTCCCACAGACCTGCAGCTGAGGGTCCTGTCTGTTAGAAGGAAAACTAACAAACAGAAAGGACATCCAAACCAAAAACCCATCTGTACATCACCATTATCAGAGACAAAAAGTAGATAAAACACAAAGATGGGGAAAAACAGAGCAGAAAAACTGGAAACTCTAAAAAGCAGAGCGCCTCTGCTCCTCCAAAGGAATGCAGTTCCTAACCATCAACAGAACAAAGCTGGACGGAGAATGACTTTGATGAGTTGAGAGAAGAAGGCTTCAGACAATCAAACTACTCTGAGCTACAGGAGGAAATTCAAACCAAAGGCAAAGAAGTTGAAAACTTTGAAAAAATTTAGATGACTGAATAACTAGAATAACCAAGAGAGAGAAGTGCTTAAAGGAACTGATGGAGCTGAAAGTCAAGGCTCAAGATCTATGAGAAGAATGCAGGAGCCACAGGAGCTGATGCAATCAACTGGAAGAAAGGGTATCAGTAATGGAAGATGAAGTGAATGAAATGAAGTGAGAAGGGAAGTTTAGAGAAAAAAGAATAAAAAGAAAAAAACAAAATCTCCAAGAAATACAGGACTACGTGAAAAGACCAAATCTACATCTGATTGGTGTACCTGAAAGTGACGGGGAGAATAGAAGCGAGTTGGAAAACACTCTGCAGAATATTATCCAGGAGAACGTCCCCAATCTAGCAAGGCAGGCCAACATTCAGATTCAGGAAATGCAGAGAATGCCAAAAAGATACTGCTCAAGAAGAGCAAGTCCAAGACACATAATTGTTAGACTCACCAAAGTTGAAATGAAGGAAAATATGTTAAGCGCAGCCAGAGAGAAAGATCGGGTTACCATCAAAGGGAAGCCCACAGACAAACAGTGGATCTCTCGGCAGAAACTCTACAAGCCAGAAGAGAGTGGGGGCCAAAATTCAACATTCTTAAAGAAAACAATTTTCAACCTAGAATTTCATATCCAGCCAAACTAAGCTTCATAAATGAAGGAGAAATAAAATCCTTTACAGACAAGCAAATGCTGAGAGATTTTGTCACCACCAGGCCTGCCCTAAAAGAGCTCCTGAAGGAAGCATTAAACATGGGAAGGAAAAACCAGTACCAGCTGCAGCAAAATCTTGCCAAAATGTAAAGATCATTGAGATTAGGAGGAGACTGCATCAACTAACGATCAAAATAACCAGCTAACATAATAATGCCAGGATCAAATTCACATATAGAAATATTAACTTTAAATGTAAGGGACTAAATGCTCCAAATAAAAGACACACACTGGCAAATTAGATAAAAAGTCTAGACCCATCAGTGTGCTGTATACAGGAAAGCCATCTCACTTGCAGAGACACATAGGCTCAAAATAAAAGGATGGAGGAAGATCTACCAAGCAAATGGAAAACAAAAAAGGCTGGTGTTGTAATCCTAGTCTCTGATAAAACAGACTTTAAACCAACAAAGATCAAAAGAGACAAAGAAGGCCATCACATAATGGTAAAGGGATCAATTCAACAAGAAGAGCTAACTATCCTAAATATATATGCACCAATACAGGAGCACCCAGATTCTTAAAGCAAGTGCAGAGTGACCTAGAAAGAGATTCAGACTCCCACACAATAATAATGGGAGACTTTAACACCCCACTGTCAACATTAGACAGATTGAAGAGACAGAAAGTTAACAAGTATACACAGGAATTGAATTCAGCTCTGCACCAAGCGGACCTAATAGACATCTACAGAACTCTCCACCCGAAAGCAACATAATATACATTATTTTCAGCAACACACCTATTCCAAAATTGACCACATAGTTGGAAGTGAAGCTCTCCTCAGCAAATGGAAAAGAAGAGAAATAATAACAAACTGTTTTGCAGACCACAGTAGAATCAAACTGGAACTCAGGAATAAGAAAGTCAGTCAAAACCTCTCAACTACATGGAAACTGAACAACCTGCTCCTGAATGACTACGGGGTACATAACGAAATGAAGGCAGAAATAAAGATGTTCTTTGAAACCAATGAGAACAAAGACACAACGTAGCAGAATCTCTGGGATTCATTCAAAGCAGTGTGTAGAGGGAAATTTATAGAACTAAAGGCCCACAGGAGAAAGCAGTAAAGATCCAAATTTGACACCCTAATATCACAAGTAAAAGAACTAGAAAAGCAAGAGCAAACACATTCAAAAGCTAGCAGAAGGCAAGAAATAACTAAAATCAGAGGAGAACTGAAGGAAATAGTGACACAAAAAGCCCTTTAAAAAATTAATGAATCTGGAAGCCGGTTTTTTGAAAAGACCAACAAAATTCATAGACCGCTAGCAAGACTAACGAAGAAAAAAAGAGACAAGAATCAAATAGACCGTGTAAAAAATGACAAAGGGGATATCACTACCAATCCCACAGAAATACTAACTACAATCAGAGAATACCACAAAAACCTCTATGCAAATAAACTAGAAAATCTAGAAGAAATGGATGAATTCCTCGACACATACACCCTCCCAAGACTAAACCAGGAAGAAGTTGAATCTCTGAATTGATCAATAACAGGCTCTGAAATTGTGGTTAAAATCAATAGCTTACCAACTAAAAAGAGTCCAGGAGCAGACAGATTCAGAGCTGAATTCTACCAGAGGTACAAGGAGGAACTGGTACCATTCCTTCTGAAAGTATTCCAATCTATAGAAAAGCAGGGAATCCTCCCTAACAAATTTTATGAGGCCAGTATCATCCTGATACCAAAGCAGGACAGAGACACAAACAAAAAAGAGAATTTTAGACCACCATCCTTGATGAACATTGATGCAAAAATCCTCAATAAAATACTGGCAAAACGTATCCAGCAGCACAACAAAAAGCTTATCCACCACGATCAAGTGGGCTTCATCGCTGGGATGCAAGGCTTGTTCAATATTTGCAAATCAATAATGTAATCCAGCATATAAACAGAACCAAAGACAAATACCACATGATTATCTCAATAGATGCAGAAAAGGCCTTTGACAAAATTCAACAACTCTTCATGCGAAAAACTATCAATAAATTAGGTATTGATGGGATGTAACTCAAAATAATAAGAGCTATCTATGAGAAAGCTGCAGCCAATATCATACTGAATGGGCAAAAACTGGAAGCCTTCCCCTTGAAAGCTGGCACAAGAGAGGGTTGCCCTCTCTCACCACTCCTTTTCAACATAGTGTTGGAAGTTCTGGCCAGGGAATTTATGCAGGAGAAGGAAATAAAAAGTGTTCAGTTAGGAAAAGAAGAAGTCAAATTGTCCCTGTTTGCAGACAACATGATTGTATATCTAGAGAACCCCATTGTCTCAGCCCAAAATCTCCTTAAGCTGATAAGCAATTTCAGCAAAGTCTCAGGATACAAAATCAATCTACAAAAATCACAAGCATTCTGATACACCAATAACAGACAAACAGAGAGCCAAATCATGAGTGAACTCCCATTCACAATTGCTTCAGAGATAATAAAATAATTAGCAATCCAACATACAAGGGAAGTGAAGGACCTCTTCAAGGAGAACTACAAACCACTGCTCAATGAAATAAAAGAGGATACAAACAAATGGAAGAACATTCCATGCTCATGGGTAGGAAGAATCAATATCGTGAAAATGGCCATAATGCCCAAGGTAAGTTATAGATTCAATGCCATCCCCATCAAGCTACCAATGACTTTCTTCAGAGAATTGGAAAAAACTAAAGTACATATGGAACCAAAAAAGAGCCTGCATCACCAAGTCAATCTGAAGCCAAAAGAACAAAGCTGGAGGCATCACGCTACAAATAACTTTCTTCACAGAATTGGAAAAAATTATTTTAAATTTCATATGGAACTAAAAAAGAGCATGCATCACCAAGTCAATCCTAAGCCAATAGAACAATGCTGGAGGCAGCATGCTACCTGACTTCAGACTTTACTACAAGGCTGCAGTAACCAAAACAACATGGTACTGGTACCAAAACAGAGATATAGAACAATGTCATAGAAAAGAGCCCTCAGAAATAATGCTGCATATCTACAACTATCTGATCTTTGACAAACCTGAGAAAAATAAGCAATGTGGAAAGGATTCGCTATTTAATAAATGGTGCTGGGAAAAAATGGCTAGCCATATGTAGAAAGCTGAAACTGCATCCCTTCCTTAAAACTTACACAAAAATTAATTCAAGATGGATTAAAGACTTAAACGTTAGAGCTAAAACCATAAAAACCCTAGAAGAATACCTAGGCATTATCATTTAGTACATAGGCATGTGCAAGTTCTTCATGTCTAAAACACCAAAAGCAATGGCAACAAAAGCCAAAATTGACAAATGAGATCCAGTTAATCTAAAGAGCTTCTGCACAGCAAAAGAAACTAATGTTGGAATGAACAGGCAACCTACAAAATGGGAGAAAATTTTCACAACGTACTTATCTGACAAAGGGCTAATATCCAGAATCTACAATTAACTCAAACAAATTTACAAGAAAAAAACAAACAACCCCTTCCACAAGTGGGTGAAGCATATGAGCAGACACTTCTCAAAAGAAGACATTTTTGCAGCCAAAAAACATGAAAAAATGCTCACCATCACTGACCATCAGAGAAATGCAAATCAAAATCACAGTGAGATAGATTCTCACACCAGTTAGAATGGCAATCACTAAAAAGTCAGGAAACAACAGATGCTGGAGAGGATATGGAGAAATAGGAACACTTTTACCCTTTTGTGGGACTGTAAACTAGTTCAACCATTGTGGAAGACAGTGTGGCGATTCCTCAGGGATCTAGAACTAGAAATACCATTGGACCCAGCCATCCCATTTCTCAGTATATACCCAAAGGGCTATAAATCATGCTGCTATAAAGACACGTGCACACGTGTGTTTATTGCGGATCTATTCACAATAGCAAAGACTTGGAACCAAACTAAATGTCCAACAATGATAGACTGGATTAAGAAAATGTGGCACATATACACCATGGAATACTGTGCAGCCATAAAAAATGATGATTTCATGTCCTTTGTAGGGATATGGATGAAATTGGAAATCATCATTCTCAGTAAAATATCACAAAGACAAAAAACCAAACACTGCATGTTCTCAATCATAGGTGGGAATTGAAAAATGAAAACACATGGACACAAGAAGGGGAACATCACACTCTGGGGACTGTTGGGGGTTGGTGGGGGGGGAGGGATAGCATTAGGAGATATATCTAATGCTAAATGAAGAGTTAATGGGTGCAGCACACCAGCATGGCACATGTATACATATGCAACTAACCTGCACATTATGCACATGTACCCTAAAACTTAAAGTATAATGATAATAAAAAAAGAGCTTACATTAAAAAGATGAGAGTTTTTGTAGTTTTAATTGAGCACCTCCTTTAAGTTATTGTTCTGACTCAAAAAGCTATAAACTTCATGTAAATATCTGCTACTTTCCTCAGCAAATAGCGATAATCACTTTGCCTGCACTCAGAATTTTGTTGTGAGATGAAGTCAATGAGATGGTGTGGTTAAAATTATGGTGGAAGTGTAAATTCTTCTTTATTTAGTGTAAAACGGAATACCACTTACACGTCAATCCATCTCAGAGGTGGACTGCATAAATTAGAGCACATTGATCTGCAAGTTATGTAGCTACAAACAGAATTAAAAGGATCTTCATATACTGACAGATTTGTGACAAAGTACAAAACAACGTTAACAATATAGTCTATTGTATATATTCATTTGTGTAAAAAAATAGCTATATGTATGGATTACTGGAGGCACAGAGATAATTTCTGGAACAGGAATATAAAATTGGTGATCAGTTAATAATTGTTAGTACATATCATCCTATATAGTGAAAATATATATATATAAACTATGTAAAACTGTTAGCTAAAGTGTTTAACAGCAGCAGTGTTTGTTTAAAAAAAATCTCAGGATGGGAGGAACCAAGATGGCCAAAAAGGAACAGCTCCAGTCTACAGCTCCCAGCATGAGTGACGCAGAAGATGGATGATTTCTCCAATTCCATCTGTGGTACCGGGTTCATTTCACTAGGGATTGCCAGACAGTGGGTGCAGGAAAGTGGATGCACGTACCATGAGGAAGCCGAAGAAGGGCGAGGCATTGTCTCACTTGGGAAGTGCAAGGGGACAGGGAGTTCCCTTTCCTAGTCAAAGAAAGGGGTGACAGACAGCACCTAGAAAATTGGGTCACTCCCACCTGAATACTGCACTTTTCCAATGGGCTTAAAAAACGGCTCACCAGGTGATTATATCTTGCTCCTTGCTGAGAGGGTCCTATGCCCACGGAGTCTTGCTGATTGCTAGCACAGCAGTCTGAGATCAAACTGCAAGGCGGGAGTGAGGCTGGGAGACTGATGTTCAACATTGTCCAGGTTGCTTAGGTAAACAAAGCAGCCAGGAAACTCGAACTGGGTGGAGCCCACCACAGCTCAAGGAAGCCTGCCTGCCTCTATAGGCTCCACCTCTGTGGGCAGGGCACAGACAAACAAAAAGACAGCAGCAACCTCTGCAGACTTAAATGTCCCTGTCTGACAGCTTTAAAGAGAGAAGTGGTTCTCCCAGCACGCAGCTGGAGATCTGAGAATAGGCAGACTGCCTCTTTAAGTGGGTCCCTGACACCTTACCCCTTACCCCCAAGCAGCCTAAATGGGAGGCACCTCCTAGCAGGGGCAGACTGACACCTCACATGGCCATGTACTCCAACAGACCTGCAGCTGAGGGTCCTGTGTGTTAGATGGAAAACTAACAAAAAGGTCTTCCACAGGAAAAACCCATCTGTATGTCACCATTATCAAAGACCAAAAGTAGATAAAACCACAAAGATGGGGAAAAAAAATCAAAGCAGAAAAACTGGAAACTCTAAAAAGCAGAGCACCTCTCCTCCTCCAAAGGAACACATTCCTCACCAGCAATGGAACAAAGCTGGAAGGAGAATGACTTTGATGAGCTGGAAGAAGAAGGCTTCAGACAATCAAATTACTCCAAGCTATGGGAGGATAGTCAAACCAAAGGCAAAGAAGTTGAAAACTTTGAAAAAAATTTAGAAGAATGTATAACTAGAATAATCAATACAGAGAAGTGCTTAAAGGAGCTGATGGAGCTGAAAACCAAGGCTTGAGAACTATGTAAAGAATGCAGAAGCACCAGGAGCCAATGCTATCAACTGGAAGAAAGGGTATCAGCGATGGAAGATGAAATGAATGCAATGAAGTGAGAAGGGAAGTTTAGAGAAAAAAAGAATAAAAAGTAACAAGAAAAGCCTCCAAGAAATATGGGACTATGTGAAAAGACCAAATCTACGTCTGATTGGTGTACCTGAGAGTGACAGAGGAATGGAATCAAGTTGAAAAACATTCTGCAGGATATTATCCAGGAGAACTTCCCCAATCTATCAAGGCAGGCCAACATTCAGATTCATTAAATTTAGAGAACACCACAAAGATACACCTTGACAAGAGCAACTCCAAGACACATAATTGTCAGATTCACCAAAGTTGAAATGAAGGAAAATATATTAAGGACAGCCAGACAGAAAGATCGGGTTACCCTCAAAGGGATGCCCATAAGACTAACAGCGGAACTCTCAGCAGAAACTATACAGGACAGAACAGAGTGGGGGCCAATATTCAACATTCTTAAAGAAAACAATTTTCATCCCAGAATTTCATATCCAGCCAAAATAACTTCATAAGTGAAGGAGAAATAAAATCCTTTACAGACAAGCAAATGCTGAGAGATTCTGCCACCACCAGGCCTGCCCTACAAGAGCTCCTGAAGGAAGAGCTAAACATGGAAAGAAACAACCGGTACCAGCCACTGAAAAATCATGCCAAAATGTAAAGACCGTCAAGACTAGGAAGAGATTGCATCAACTAACGAGCAAAATAAACCGCTAACATCATAGTGACAGGACCAAATCCACCCACAACATTATTAACTTTAAATGTAAATGGACTAAATGCTCCAATTAAAAGACACAGACTGGCAAATTGGATAAAGAGTCAAGACCCATCAGTGTGCTGTATTCAGGAAAGCCATCTCATGTGCAGAGACACACATAGGCTCAAAATAAAAGGATGGAGGAAGATCTAACAAGCAAATGGAAAGCAAAAATAGGTAGTGGTTGCAATCGTAGTCTCTGATAAAACAGACTTCAAACTAACAAAGACCAAAAGAGACAAAGAAGGCCATTACATAATGGTAAAGGGATCAATTCAACAAGAGCTAACTATCCTAAATATATATGCACCCAATACAGGAGCACCCAGATTCATAAAGCAAGTCTTGAGTGACCTAAAAAGACACTTAGACTCCCACACATTAATAATGAGAGACTTTAACATCCCACTGTCAACATTAGACAGATCAATGAGATAGAAAGTCAACAAGGATACCCAGGAATTGAACCCAGCACTGCACCAAGCGGACCCAATAGACATCTACAGAACTCTCAACCACAAATCAACAGAATATACATTTTTTCAGAACCACACCACATTTATTCCAAAATTGACCACATACTTGGAATTAAAGCTCCCCTCAGTAAATGTAAAAGAACAGAAATTATAACAAACTATCTCTCAGATCTCAGTGCAATCAAGCTAGAACTCACCATTAAGAATCTCACTCAAAACCACTCAGCTACATGGAAACTGAACAACCTGTTCCTGAATGACTACTGGGTACATAACGAAATGAAGGCAGAAATAAAGATGTTCTTGGAAACCAACGAGAACCAAGACACAACATACCAGAATGTTTGGGATGCATTCAAAGCAGTGTGTAGAGGGAAATTTACAGCACAAAATGCCCACAAGAGAAAGCAGGAAAGATCCAAAATTGACACCCTAACATCACAATTAAAAGAACTAGAAAAGCAAGAGCAAACACATTCAAAAGCTAGCAGAAGGCAAGAAATAACTAAAATCAGAGTAGAAGGGAAGGAAATAGAGACACAAAAAACCTTCAAAAAATTAATGAATCCAGGAGCTGGTTTTTTGAAAGGATCAACACAATTGATAGACCGCTAGCAAGACTAATAAAGAAAAAAAGAGAGAAGAATCAAATAGATGCAATAAAAAATGATAAAGGGGATATCACCTCTGATCCCACAGAAATACAAACTACCATCAGAGAATACTACAAACACCTCCATGCAAATAAACTAGAAAATATAGAAGAAATGGATAAATTCCTCAACACAAACACTCTCCCAACACTAAACCAGGAAGAAGTTGAATCTCTGAATAGACCAATAATAGGAGCTGAAATTGTGGCAATAATCAATAACTTCCCAACCAAAAAGAGTCCAGGACCAGATGGATTCACAGCTGAATTCTACCAGAGGTACAAAGAGGAACTGGAACCATTCCTTCTGAAAGTATTCCAATCTATAGAAAAACAGGGAATCCTCCCTAACTCATTTTATGAGGCCAGCATCATCCTGATACCAAAGCCGGGCAGAGACACAACCAAAAAAGTGAATTTTAGACCAATATCCTTGATGAACATTGATGCAAAAATCCTCAATAAAATACTGGCAAACCGAATCCAGCAGCACATCAAAAAGCTTATCCACCACGATCAAGTGGGCTTCACCCCTGGGATGCAAGGTTGGTTCAATATATGCAAATCAGTAAATGTAATCCAGCATAAAAACAGAACAAAAGACAAAAACCACATGATTACCTCAATAGATGCAGAAAAGGCCTTTGACAAAATTCAACAACACTTCATGCTAAAAACTCTCAATAAATTAGGTATTGATGGGATGTATCTCAAAATAATAAGAGCCATCTATGACAAACCCACAGTCAATATCATACTGAAAGGGCAAAATCATACTGAATGGGCAAAAACTGGAAACATTCCCTTTGAAAACTCGGACAAGACAACTCGGAGAGAGAGATGCCATCTCTCACCAGTCCTTTTCAAGATAGTGTTGGAAGTTCTGGCCAGGGCAATCAGGCAGGAGAAGGAAATAAAGTGTATTCACTTAGGAAAAGAGGAATTCAAATTGTCCCTGTTTGCAGACTACATGATTGTATATCTACAAAACCCCATTGTCTCAGCCCAAAATCTCCTTAAGCTGATAAGCAACTTCAGCAAAGTCTCAGGCTACAAAATCAATGTACAAAAATCACAAGCATTCTTACACACCAACAACAGACAAACAGAGAGCTAAATCATGAGTGAACTCCCATTCACAATTGCTTCAAAGAGAATAAAATACCTAGGAATCTAACTTACAAGGGATGTGAAGGACCTCTTCAAGGAGAACTACAAACCACTGCTCGAGGAAATAAAAGAGGATACAAACAAATGGAAGAATATTCCATGCTCATGGGTAGGAAGAATCAATATCATGAAAATGGCCATACTGCCGAAGGTAATTTACAGATTCAATGCCGTTCCCATGAAGCTACCAACGACTTTCCTCACAGAATTGGAAAAAACTACTTTAAAGTTCATATGGAACCAAAAAAGAACCTTCATTGTCAAGTCAATCCTAAGCCAAAAGAACAAAGCTGGAAGAATCACACTACCTGACTTCAAACTATACTATAAGGCTACAGTAACCAAAACAGCATGTTACTGGTACCAAAACAGAGATATAGATCAATGGAACAGAACAGAGCCTTCAGAAATAATGCTGCATATCTACAACTATCTGATTTTTGAGAACCCTGAGAAAAACAAGTAATGGGGAAAGGATTCCCTATATAATCAATGCTGCTGGGAAAACTGGCTAGCCATATGTAGAAAGCTGAAAATGGATCCCTTCTTTACACCTTATACAATAATCAATTCAAGATGGGTTAAACACTTGAACATTAGACCTAAAACCATAAAAACCCTACAAGAAAACCTAGGCATTACCATTCAGGACATAGGCACGGGGAAGGTCTTCATGTCTAAAACACCAAAAGCAATGGCAACAAAAGCCAAAATTGACAAATGGACCTAATTAAACTAAAGAGGTACTGCACAGCAAAAGAAACTACCATCAGAGTGAACAGGCAACCTACAAAATGGGAGAAGATTTTCTCAACCACTCATCTGACAAATGGCTAATATCCAGAATCTACAATGAACTCCATCAAATTTACAAGAAAAAAACAAACGACCCCATCAAAAAGTGGGCAAAGGACGTGAGCAGACACTTCTCAAAAGAAGACATTTATGCAGCCAAAAGACACATGAAAAAATGCTCACCATCACTGGCCATCACAGAAATGCAAATCAAAACCACAATGAGATACCATCTAACACCAGTTAGAATGGCAATCATTAAAAAGTTAGGAAACAATAGTTGCTGGAGAGGATGTGGAGAAATAGGTACACTTTTACACTGTTGGTGGGAATGTAAACCAGTTCAGCCATTGTGGAAGACAGTGTGGCTATTCCTCAGGGATCTAGAACTAGAAATACCACTTGACCCAGCCATCCCATTACTGGGTATATACCCAAATGACTATAAATCATGCTGTTATAAGGACACAGGCACACGTATATTTATTGCGGCATTATTCACAATAGCAAAGACTTGGAACCAGCCAAAATGTCCACAATGATAGACTGGATTGAGAACATGTGGCTCATATACACCGTGGAATACTATGCAGCCATAAAAAATGATGAGTTCTTGTCCTTTGTAGGGACATGGATGAAATTGGAAATCATCATTCTCAGTAAACTATTGCCAGAACAAAAAACCAAACACCACATATTCTCATAGGTGGGAATTGAGCAATGAGAACACATGGACACAAGAAGGGGAACATCACACTCTGGGTCCTGCTGTGGGGTGGGGCAGGGGGGTGGAGGGAGATATACCTAATGCTAGATGACGAGTTAGTGGGTGCAGTGCACCAGCATGGCACATGTATACATATGTAACTAACCTGCACATTGCGCACGTGCACCCTAAAACCTGAAGTATAATAATAATAAATAAATAAATTTTAAAAAATCTCATTTGCAAATGTATATTTACTATGTCAGTACAATCATTAAATAAATTAACAAAGAAGTGTTTTTTAAAAGCAAATTTTTCCCTCTACATAGATCTCACAATGCAAATAAAGATCTGATCTTTTAAACAGTGTTAGCTGGAAACTCCTACAATGTCCTAAAGACATGCTCACATGGAAATATGTATGTATATAATTTTATATTTACTAATTAAAGGCCTATATTGAATATGCTTGTTAATTACATACTTAACACTTAGTTTAATCTTGAAATACACTAAGTTTTATGTTACTATATGTTAACTTGCTTATGTTAAATCTCAGTTTGTGTTTAAGTTCTTTATAAGTTTAAACATTGCTACCCTTTTTCTGGAACTTATTTGGACATTTAGAAGCAATAAAATGCACTCAAATGTTCCCTTCTAATATGATTTTCAAAACCATTCCTCTTTTAGAATTTAACTAAAATAACATGAAACTTCAGTGCATGCATTTTAAATAAAACATTTTATAGCACTAAGTTTGGCCCCTTGTTAATGTAACATTTCTGTATTTTTTCTCATATGATAAAAACAACTCATGTGTTAAGTTATCAAACCATCTATAGGAAACCATTTAAAAAAGCGTCTTCTTCAAAAAAATTGTATTCTCTCACTAAAGTTCTTCTGCTTACACACCTGATCCTGATGACTACAAAATGTTGGGCTAGTTGACCAAAAACAAACAAACAAAAATGAGTTACTTCTTTTTCTAAATAAAATAATAGCATTTTGAACCAAAGTAAATGAATATTAATGAATAAAAGCATATTTATAATTTAAACTACTCACTAGTTATTGCTTTGTCTGTGTCATATACTGCAGTCAAAGAGCCTACTCTGTTTTTTAGATTTTTTATTATACCATCAATAGCTGGCACTACAAGTAGCTCAAACTAGGATTCCTGGTAGTGGGTGACCTGCATCTTGAAACTGCCTGTTCTGCTGGCAGTTTTTTCTTCTTATACGTTGCAGGTGAACTACTGATGCAGGGGAGATGGAAACATAAATTAATTTTAGGAAGAGAAATTAATCATAATATTAGTCATATAAAACCTAAATTAAGAAAAACCTGTTTTTTCAAAGAAAATACCTGTAAGTTTATTTGATATAATTAAACATCTCTTTGCATCCTGAAACAATTTTGAATTTTCTTACCAATAAAAGATCCTTAAAAAGCAACCATTTATATCAAGAAATGTAATTAGTTTCCAAAGTTATATTGTTAAATAAATTTCTAAAACCTGAGAGTTTTACACAAAAGAAAAATGACATTCTAAATAGACTTACTCTTTTAATTACATATCAATGGATATACATTCATTTCCAATGCAAAAAGCATGAATTAAAATTATATTATTTTTCTTGACTTATGAGACATATGAAGAAACTCATAAAAGTATGATATAGAAAATAAAGTTTTGCAAGATGGATATGTTCCTCAATTTGAAATTCATTCAACCTCCAGACATCCTGACTCACACCTATAATCCCAGGACTTTCAGATGATGAGGCAGGCAGATTACTTGACATCAGGAGTTTGGGACTAGTATGGCCAACATGGTGAAACCCCATCAGCTGTGTTGATGCACACGTGTAATCTCAGCTAATCAAAAGGCTGAGGCAGATTAATCCCTTGAAGCTGGGAGGTCAGGGATTGCAGCATGCCAAGATTGCACCACTGCACTTCAGCTGAAGAGACTGTGTAAGATCTTATCCTCAAAATGAAAGAAAAGAAATTCAATCAACTAAGAATTGAAATATACTACTTATTTACTTTTCAGTGCAGTTTGTCAAAACTGTGATTTATAGTTATTTTATAAAATCTCTTAAAAAAGGTGTCGCACATATTTCAAATTTATTATAACTGCTACAAAAATGAAAGGCTTTTCATTTTAATTTAATTTAATTTTAACTTATGTTAAGTTTCATGATACATATGCGGGACATGCAGATATATTTCACAGGTAAATGTGTGCCATGGTTGTTCACTGAACCCATTACCCCATCAGCTAAGTATTTACCTCAGCATAAATCAGCTAGTTGTCCTGAAGCTGTTGTTTTCCCACTCTCTCTATCCAGTCTGTCATTCATGGGCTTTTGGGTTAATTCCACGACTTTGATTTTGTGAATAGTGCTGTAATACACATACACATGCATGTGTCCTTGTAATAGAATGACTTACTTTTTATGGGCTATATACCCAGTAATGAAATTGCTGAGTCCAATGGTATTGTCATTCAAAAACACTAAAAGTGTGAATCACCACACACTTTTTCACATTGTCTGTACTGATTTACATTCTGGAAAAAAATGTAAAAACATTCCTATGACTACACTAGCTTACTACCACCGGTTTTTTATGTGTATTAACTTATATGATAAAGACAGTCATCAATTTTGCTTCCACAAGACACAAACCTATCTGGTTATTTCTTCCATGGGAAAAACAAGGAGATTACAATTGCACTGAATGGAAGAGGCCCTAAATACTGCTCATCATCCTACAATGCACAGCAAAAGCTCCTCACATAAAGAAATTATATGAGTACAAAATGTCTAAATCAGAAATTCTGATCTATTAGATAGCTTTATAATACAGTGGAAGGTGCTAACCTGAAGCCCAATGCCATGAATTACAGAAGTATATTCTCAGAGACTAGATGTCTGTGTAAGTAAGAGGGATTGGGTGGTTCAGTGGAAATACCAATCTTTCAAGTATAATTTCTAAAAGATTTTGAAATATAATGATTTTCAAATAAGGTTTAAACATTCCAAATTGTAGGAGACTGAATTTTAAGTATTTCCAGGTCCAATAGAAGAAAGGCATTTAAACACAACTAGCTATCCTCCTTTTGTCATGGGATTTTGGGAGACTCACCTTGCCAATTGAAAACCTCTGTGGCCAGTGGTGACTTTGCCTGAGTTTTCTCAGGCCTGCTAAGCTTGCTCTACCCACTCTGTCTGACAGGCTGCACTCAGCTTGCTATGGGCCAGGATTTAACACCTGCCAAGGGCAAACATGAGGTAGAGTGGCAATGGTGTTTGAGCAAGTGTGGGGTCCAGTAGCTATACATGGCCAGGCCTGCCAGCTGTTGCAAAGCAGGAAATTTTAGGGGCCAAGAGAAGTGCCAACTCACTGAGGTGCAGCAGCTAGACCAGGCATACTGCAAGCAGCTTCCACAGCTGATACTTGGGAATGTAGTGGTGCCCAGAAATTTCAGGATGCCAGAAACAGCAAAGCCCTAAATATGGTGTCAAAGCCCTGGTTTTGAGATACCCTAGGTCTGTGCAACCTGAAGAGTCACACCTGTCCTCTTATTTTTGTCTTATACAATGTGATGAGCAAGAGACTTTTTTTCCCTCTTTGTGTTACAGTTCTTTCAGCACCACTATTCAGTGATTCTCAAATAATTGTTCTTTATCCAGGATGAATGAGGTAGATGGACACATGGAGAGTGAGAAATTTATAGATAAGATTTACTGAGGGACAGAACTCAAAAGAGATCCTGATTGGGTAGCTCTTTTCCATAGGCTGGATATTCTGATGAGTGTCCAGCTCTCAGCAGAGAGATGGCTTTAGAATGGGCAGCTTATCTCTACAGGCAAGCTGTCAAGGATTAGTGTCCAGCTCTCAGCAGGAAAGAAACCCTGGACTTGGTAGCTTCTCCATCCAGCTGATCATACTGTGAGATGTTAAGCTGTCCACAGAGAGAAGACCTTGGATTGGGTAGGTCTACTTCACACCTGGTGGTTCCAAGATTGGCTAAGCCTTCAGCAGAGAAGACCCTCGACTGGGTAGCTGCTCACTCTAGCTGGTCATCCCATTATGTCCCCAGCTTTCAGCAGAGACTGAAAGAGGGTAGCTCCAGCCCACTGCTGATAGTCCTGACATCTCCTAAGCTCACAGGAGAGGGATGACCCTTGGGTAGGTACCTCCTCTCCACAGCTGGTAGTTTGAATAGTCCTCAAATCTGACTGAGTCCAGGAATATTACGTGCTTCCAAGGAAAGAACATGTTTGCTGATTGGATTATTTGGCAACAACACCTGAATTTTAAAACAGCACCAGTGGTTCCCATTCTTGTCCATCAGCCTGGGACCTAGACTTCAGGCTGTAACCGTCTTGAAGGTGAAGCCTCAGTGGGGACCTGCAAATTTATTGCCACGAGCCTGCGATGGCTAACACTGAGTATCAATTTAACCGGATTGAGATATACATAGTATTAGTTTGGCATGTGTCTGCGTGAGTGTTACCTAAGACAGATTAACAGTATGGTCAGTTGGCTGGAGAAGGTAGATCCTCCCTTAATCTGGTGGGCACAATTGCCCTGTAATTGCTCTTCTTTGAAAACCAGTCACTCAACTACAAAATTTAAATATGATTAAAATAATTGGATCCCAATGTGACAGGGTCAAGTGGCACCACTCAACCATCAAAGATAATGTGGGCACAGCTAAGGGATAGTGGCTGTGAAATAATGTGACTCCTGTAGGGCTTTGTCATTGGTCAATTATTCACGGTGTTCATGGAAATGAAATTGATGGAAAGCTTACTGCATTCATACTTACATTATACATACAGAAATCGTTGGGTCAAAAGGACAAAACACTATTCTGAGTGATGAAAACAGAGAAATTCAGCCCCTCCATCAATTACCAGGCTGGAGACAGTTTAAAGACTGAGAATCCATTGAATGAAGGGGAAGCTGGGTTCCTTGACCAAGAAACCCACAACATAACTGACTATTTTTGCAGGGAATATTTACACCATCTTTCCCCAAGAAGACCTCCAGGCTTTACAAAGGTAATTGTGCATTAGGGAAAGGGAAATAATCAGACTTTGCAGAAACTACTGGCCACCAGCTCTGTGCTGATGTGGGTTCCAGAGGATCCAAATGTTATTGTGGTCCTACAGTTAAGTAGGAGCTCAGGGAGGTCAGGTAATTAATAGAGCTTTATCTTATTAGGTCAGATTTACAGAGTGCCCAGTGAGTCCCCGCAGTCATCCTGTGGTCATTTTCCCAGTGCTAAATTGCATAACTGGCATAGATATACTTAGCAGATTGCAGAATCCCACATTTCCATGACTTGCAAGGTCAAATGGCAGCCACTGGAGCTGTCCCTACCTAGAAAAATAGTAAATAAGAAATGATATCAAAACCCTGAGAAGATTGTGAAGATGGGTGCCACCATCAAAAATTTCAAAGATGCCAGATTGGTAACTACCAGCACATTTACTTCAACTCAACAATTTGGCCTGTGCAAAAGACAGATGGATCTTGGATAATGACATTGGAGTATCACAACTTAACACAGTTGTGAATCAACTTGCAGCTGATATACTAGATGTGGTTTAATGTTTGAACAAATTAATACATCTCCTCTTACATGGTATACAGCCATTCACTTGGCCAGTGCCCTTTTCTTTATTCCTGTCTATAAGGACCACCAGACAGAATTTGCCTTCAGCTGGCAAGGCCAGCAATAAGCATTTATTATCCTTGCTCAGGGACAAGTTAACTCTCTGGCTTCCTATCATAATCTTATTCAGAGAGACTTTGATTGCTTTTCACTTCTGTAAAATATCACAATGATCCATCTCATTGATAAAATTAGGCTGATTTGATGAGTGAGCAAGAAGTAGCAAGCATACTTGAATTATTGGTGAGACATTTATGTACCAGAGGATGCAAAATAAATATGACTAAAATTCACAGACCTTCTACATCCATAATGTTCCTAGAGGTCCAGTCTTGGGAAGCCTGTCAAAATATATTTTCCTGGGTGAAGAACAAGTTGTCGTGTGAGGCCCCTCTTATAACCAAGAAAGAGGCATAATAACTACTAGGCCTATTTGGATTTATGAGGCATCGCATTTTTCATTTGAATATGTCCCCCTAGCCCACTTATTAGTGACCCAAAGGGCTGCCAGCTTTCAGGGGCATCCAAAACAGGAAAAGACTCTGCAACTATTTCAGACTGCATTGCAAACACCTCTACCCTTTGGGCCATATGAACCGGGAGATTCAATGGTGCTTGAAGTTCCAGTGGCAGATAGGAATGTTGTTTGGAGCCCACAGCTAAAGAACTGTGGCAGCAGTGCCCTGCTCATTAAATCTACTTGTCTTACCATGTTTCCCATTATCCTGAAGCAGCTGGTTAAATAGAATGGTGAAATGGCTTTTTGAAGTTACAATTACAATGCCAACGATGTGACAATAGTTTGCAGTGCTCCCACAGGTGAATCAGAGCATACACCTCTAGGATTTTGAAGCAAGGCCCTGCCATTTTCTGCAGATAACTAATATTCTTTGGAGAGATGGTTCTTGGCCCATTGCTGGGCTTTGGTGGAACATTTGAACATTGGCCATCAAGTCACGATGTGAACTACACTGCCTGTCATGAACTTGGTGCTTTCTGACCCATTGAGTCTTAAAGTGGGTTGTGTGCAGCAGCATTTCATCATGAAATGGATGTGGTATACACGTGCCCAGGCTGAGCAGGTCCTAAGGCACAACTAAGTTACATGAGAAAGTGGCTCAAATGTTCACAATCTCCACTACAGCCACCCCACCTTCTCTCCTTCAGCCTGTATCAATGCCCAAATGGCCAGATTTCTGACTATATACTGATTCACGGTCCATAACCAATGTTTTGGCTGGGTCTCAGGCACTTGGTAGATGCATGATTAGAACATTGATGACAAAGATATTTGGGGAAGAGGTATGTGGATGGACTTTGTGAATGGTCAAAAGCTGTCAATATATTTGTGTTCCATGTGAGTTCTAACCAACGAGCAGCCTTAGTGGATAAAGAGTTTAATAATCAAGTGGATAAAAACACTGGTTCTGGCAACACCACTCCACCTCTTTCCCCAGCCACCCCTGTCATTGCCCGATGGGCCATGAACAAAGTGGCCATGGTGGCAGAAATTGAGGTTACACATGTGCTCGGCAACACGGACTTCCACTCGCAAAGGCTGACCTGGCTATGGCCACTGCTGAGTGCCCAATTTGTCAGCAGCAGAGACCAAAACTTAGCACTCAGTATGGCCCAGTTTCTTGGGGTGATCAGCCAGCTACCTGGTGACACATTAATTATATTGGACCTCTTTTATCAATGAAACAGCATCGGTTTATCCTCACTGGAATAGCCACTTACTGTGGATATGGTTTTCCTCATTCTTCACGCTATGCTTCAGATAAGATTACCATTCATGGACTCACAAAATGCCTTATTCACCATTATGGTATTCAACACAACATTGCCTCTGACAAGTACACTAACTTTGCAGCTAAAGAAATGGGGCAGTGGGCTCCTGCTCATTAAATCTACTGGTCTTACCATGTTTCTCATTATCCTGAAGCAACTAAGTTAATAAGATTGTGAAATGATCTTTTGAAGTTACAATTGCAACGTCAACTATGTGACCATACTTTGCAGGGCTATTGCAAAGTTCTCCAGAAGACCACGTATTCTCTGAATCAGCATCCAAGATATGGTATTGTTACTTCCATAGCCAAAATTCAGTGGTCCAGGAATCAAGTGACGGAAGTAGAAATTTTGCCATTCACTATCACTCCTGGTGTTTCACTAACAACACTTTTGTTTCCTGTTTTTTATAATATTATGTGCTGCTGGCCTAGAGGTCTTAACTCCCTGAGGAAAAGTGCTCCAAAAGATGAAACAAGAATGATTCCATTAAAGTGGAAGTCATGACTGCCACCTGGACACTTGGGCCTCCTCCTACCTTCATGTCAACATTCTAAAAAGACAGTTACAGTGTCGTCGGGGTTGATTGACCTGAACTATCAAGATGAACAACAACAACAAAAATTAAAAAATAAAAACCGCATCCGAGGTGCTTGCTGAAGAGAAAAGGAACACAGAATGGGTAGTAGAAGAAGTTAATCATCAATACCTATTATAAACACGTGACCAGCTGCAGCAATGAGGACGTTGTCTTAAGTATTTCCTTCTTCTTTTGTTAAAAAAAAGTTTATGCATGCATACACATGTACTACGAAAATCTTTTCTTTTATTTTCCTTAATCATGCTACATAAGATTTATTGAGTTCTTATCAACATTTGCATATTGCAAACATTATGAAATCATGTTTGGATTGCGGATTGTTGCATTCCTGGTTGTAAGAGGATAATTGTACTATGTTAGGTGTAATTATTACCTCATTTTTGTCTGCATTTGAAGATTATGTATTATAGAAGGAGATGCATTTTGATTCAAGTTAACAAGGGGTGAACTTGTGATGGTTAATACTGTCTAATTCATTGGATTGAGGGATAGAGTATTAATCCTGGATGTGTTTCTTGGGTGTTTCCCCCCAAAAAAATTAACATTTGAGTCAATGGGGAGATCTACATTAATCTGGTGGGCACAATCTCATCAGGTTCTAGTGAATATCAAGCAGACAGAAACATGTCAAAAAGCGAGATGGGCCTAGCTTCCAAAGCATATGTCTTTCTTCTATGCTGGATACACTTTTTCTCGGACAGTGGACTTCAAGATCTTCAGGTTTGGGACTCAGACTTGCTCTCCTTGTTCCTCAGCTTGCAGGCAGCCTATTGTGATCATGTACGTAAGTAGTTATAACCTCCCTTACATATTTATATATACATATACGTATATACACACACACCCCTACATATATATATGCATATATAAAGGGATGGCAAAATAAACAGTTTGTAAGTATTCTCAAAAAGTATCCCTTTTTTATTATACTGTAAGTTTTAAGGTACATGTGTACAAGGTGCAGGTTAGTTACATATATATACATGTGCCATGTTGGTGTGTTGCACCCATCAACTCATCATTTAACATTAGGTGTATCTTCAAATGCTATCTCTCCCCACTCCCCCCACCCCAAAATAGGCTTCAGTGTGTGATGTTCCCCATCCTGTGTCCATGTGTTCTCATTGTTCAATTCCCACTTATGAGTGAGAACATGCGATGTTTGGTTTCTTGTCCTTGAGATAGTTTGCTGAGAATGATGGTTTCCAGCTTAATCCATGTCCCTACAAAGCATATGAACTCATAATATTTTATGGCTGCATAGTGTTCCATGGCATATATGTGCCACATTTTCTTGATCCAGTCTATCCTTGTTGGAGATTTGTGTTGGTTCCAAGTCTTTGCTACTGTGAATAGTGCCGCAATAAACATACATGTGCATGTGTCTTTATAGCAGCATGATTTATAATCCTTTGGGTATATACCCAGTAATGGCATTGCTGGGTCAAATGGTATTTCTAGTTCTAGATCCCTGAGGAATCACCACACTGACTTCCACAATGGTTGAACTAGTTTCCAGTCCCACCAACAGTGTAGAACTATTTTCCTGTCCCATCAACAGTGTAAAAGTGTTCCTATTTCTCCACATCCTCTCCAGCACCTGCTGTTTTCTGACTTTTTAATGATTGCCATTCTAACTAGTGTGAGATAGTATCTCATTGTGGTTTTGATATACATTTCTCTGATGGCCAGTGATGATGAGCATTTTTCATGTGTCTTTTGGCTGCAAAAATGTCTTCTTTCAAGAAGTGTCTGTTCATATACTTCACCCAATTTTCGATGGGGTTGTTTGTTATTTTCTTGTAAATTTGTGGGAAAAATTGTAGATTCTGGATATTAGCCCTCTGTCAGATGAGTAGATTGCAAAAATTTTCTCCCATTCTGTACGTTGCCTGTTCACTCTGATGGTAGTTTCTTCTGGTGTGCAGAGGCTCTCTAGTTTAATTAGATCCCATTTGTCAATTTTGGCTTTTGTTGCCATTGCTTTTGGTGTTATAGCCATGAAGCCTTTGCCCATGCTTATGTCCTGAATTGTATTGTCCAGGTTTTCCTGCAGGATTTTTATGGTTTTAGGTCTAATATTTAAGTGTTTATTCCATCTTCAATTAATTTTTGTATAAGGTGTAATGAAGGGATCCATTTTCAGCTTTCTACATATGGCTAGCCAGTTTTCCCAGCACCATTTATTAAATAGGAAATCATTTCCCTATTTCTTGTTTTTGTCAGGTTTGTCAAAGATCAGATAGTTGTAGATATTTGGCGTTATTTCTGAGGGCTCTATTCTGTTCCATTGTTTTGCATCTCTGTTTTGTTACCAGTACCATGCTGTTTTGGTTACTGTAGCCTGGTAGTATAGTTTGAAGTCAGGTAGTGTGATGCCTCCAGCTTTGTTCTTTTGGCTTAGCATTGACTTGGTGATGTGGGCTCTTTTTTCATTCCATATGAAATTTAAACTAGATTTTTCTATTCTGTGAAAAAAATCATTGGTAGCTTGATGAGGATGGCATTGTATTTGTAATTTAGCTTGGGCAGTATGGACATTTTTACGATATTGATTATTCCTACCCATGCGCATGGAATGTTCTTCCATTTGTTTGTGTCCTCTTTTATTTCCTAGAACAGTGGTTTCTAGTTCTCCTTGAAGAGGTCCTTCACGTCCCTTGTAAGTTGGATTCCTAGGTACCTTAATCTCTTTGAAGCAATTGTGAATGCGAGTTCACTTTTGATTTGGCTCTCTGTTTGTCTGTTGTTGATGTATAAGAATGCTTGTGATTTTTGTACATTGATTGTGTATCCTGAGACATTGCTGAACTTGCTTACCAGCTTAAGGATCTTTTGGGCTGAGACAATGGGGTTTCCTAGATATACAATCATGTCATCTGCAAACAGGGACAATTTGAGTTCCTGTTTTCCTAATGAATACCATTTATTTCCTTCTACCTAATTGCCCTGGCCAGAACTTCCAACACTATTTTGAATAGTAGTGGTGAGAGAGGGCATCCCGATCTTGTGCTAGTTTTCAAAGGGATTGTTTCCAGTTTTTGCCCATTCAGTATGATGTTGGCTGTGGGTTTGTCATAGATAGCTCTTATTATTTTAAGATACATCCCATCAATACCTAATTTATTGAGAGTTTTTAGCATGAAGCGTTGTTGAATTTTGTCAATGGCCTTTTCTGCATCTATTGAGATAATCATGTGGTTTTTGTCTTTGGTTCTGTTTATATGCTGGATTACATTTATTGATTTGAGTATATTGAAACAGCTTTGCCTCCCAGGGATGAAGACCACTTGATTATGGTGGATAAGCTTTTTGATGTGCTGCTGGATTTGGTTTGCCAGTATTTCATTGAGGATTTTTGCATCAATGTTCATAAAGGATATTGGTCTAAAATTCTCTTTTTTGGTTGTGTCTCTGCATGGCTTTGGTATCAGGATGTTGCTGGCCTCATAAAAGGAGTTAGGGAGGATTCACTCTTTTCTATTGATTGGAATACTTTCAGAAGGAATGGTACCAGTTCCTCCTTGTACCTCTGGTAGAATTTGGCTGTGAATCCATCTGGTGCTGGACTCTTTTTGGTTAGTAAGCTATTGATTATTGCCACAATTTCAGCTCCTCTTATTGGTCTATTCAGGAATTCAGCTTCTTCCTGATTTAGTGTTGGGAGAGTGTAAGTGTTGAGGAATTTATCCATTTCTTCTAGATTTTCTAGTTTATTTGCATAGAGGTGTTTGTAGTATTCTCTGATGGTAGTTTGTATTTCTGTGGGATTGGTGGTGATATCCCCTTTATCATTTTTTATTACATCTATTTGATTCTTCTCTCTTTTTTTCTTTATTAGTCTTTCTAGTGGTCTACCAATTTTGTTGATCCTTTCAAAAAACCAGCTGCTGAATTCATTAATTTTTTGAAGGGTTTTTTTGTGTCTCTGTTTCCTTCAGTTCTGCTCTGATCTTAGTTATTTCTTGCTTTCTGTGAGCTTTTGAATGTGTTTGCTCTTACTTTTCTACTTCATTTAATTGTGATGTTAGGGTGTCAATTTTGGATTTTTCATGCTTTCTCTTGTGGGCATTTAGTGCTATAAATTTGCCTCTACACACTGCTTTGAATGAATCCCAGAGATTCTGGTATGTTTTGTCTTTGTTCTCATTGGTTTCAAAGAACATCTTTATTTCTGCCTTCATTTCGTTATGTACCCAGTAGTCATTCAGGAGCAGGTTGTTCAGTTTCCATGTAGTCGAGTGGTTTTGAGTGAGATTCTTAATCCTTAGTTCTAGTTTGATTGCACTGTGATCTGAGAGATAGTTTATTATAATTTCTGTTCTTTTACATTTGCTTAGGAGAGTTTTACTTCCAACTATGTGGTCAATTTTGGAATAGGTGTGGTGTGATGCTGAAAAAAATGTATATTCTGTTGATTTGGATTGGAGAGTTCTGCAGATGTCTATTAGGTCCACTTGGTGCAGAGCTGAGTTCAATTCCTGGGTATCTTTGTTGACTTTCTGTCTCATTGATCTGTCTAATGTTGACAGCGGGGAGTTAAAGTCTCCCATTATTAATGTGTGGGAGTCTAGGTCTCTTTGTATGTCACTCCAGGCTAGCTTTATGAATCTGGGTTCTCCTGTTTTGGGTGCATATATATTTAGGATAGTTAGCTCTTCTTGTTGAATTGATCCCGTTACCATTATGTAATGGCCTTCTTTGTCTCTTTTGATCTTCGTTGATTTAAAGTCTGTTTTATCAGAGGCTAGGATTGCAACCCCTGCCATTTTTTGCTTTCCATTTGCTAGGTAGATCTTTCTCCATCCTTTTATTTTGAGGCCATGTGTTTCTCTGCACATGAAATTGGTTTCCTGAATACAAGACACTGATGGGTCTTGACTCTTTATCCAATTTGCCACTCTGTGTCTTTTAATTGGAGAATTTGGTCCCTTTACATTTAAATTTAATATTGTTATGTGTGAATTTGATCCTGTCATTATGATATTAGCTGGTTATTTTGCCCGTTAGTGGATGCAGTTTCTTCCTAGTCTCGATGGTCTTTACATTTTGGCTTGATTTTGCCGTGGCCGGTACCGGTTGTTCCTTTCCATTTTTAGCAGTTCCTTCAGGAGCTCCTTTAGGGCAGGCCTGCTGGTGACAATATCTCCCAGCATTTGCTTGTCTGTAAAGTATTTTATTTCTCTTTCACTTATAAAGCTTAGTTTGGCTGGATATGAAATTTTGTGTTGAAAATGCTTTTCTTTAAGAATGTTGAATATTGGCCCCTACTCTCTTCTGGCTTGTAGAGTTTCTGCTGAGAGATCCGCTGTTAGTCTGATGGGCTTCCATTTGAGGGTAATCCGACCTGTCTCTCTGGCTGTCCTTATCATTTTTTCCTTCATTTCAATTTTGGTGAATGTTACAATTATGTGTCTTCGAGTTGCTCTTCTCAAGGAGTATCTTTGTGGCGTTCTCTGTATTTCCTGAATCTGAATGTTGGCCTGCCTTGCTAGATTGGGGAAGTTCTCCTGAATAATATTATGCAGAGTGTTTTCCAACTTGCTTCCATTCTCCCCATCACTTTCAGGTGCACATATCAGACGTAGATTTGGTCTTTTCACATAGTCCCATATTTCTTGGAGACTTTGCTAATTTCTTTTTATTCTTTTTTCTCTAAACTTCCCTTCTCACTTCATTTCATTCATTTCATCTTCCATCGCTGATACCCTTTCTTCCATTTGATCGCATTGGCTCCTGAGGCTTCTGCATTCTTCACATAGTTCTCGAGCCTTGGCTTTCAGCTCCATCAGCTCCTTTAAGCACTTCTCTGTATTGCTTATTCTAGTTATACATTCGTCTAATTTTTTTTCAAAGTTTTCAACTTCTTTTCCTTTGGTTTGAGTATCCTCCTGTAGCTCGGAGTAATTTGATTATCTGAAGCCTTCTTCTCTCAGCTCGTCAAAGTCATTCTCCGTCCAGCTTTGTTCCATTGTTGATGAGGAGCTGCATTCCTTTGGAGGAGGAAAGGCAGTCTGCTTTTTAGAATTTCCAGCTTTTCTGCTCTGTTTTTTCCCCATCTTTGTTGTTTTATCTACTTTGGTCTTTGATAATGGTGATATACATATGGGTTTTTGGTGTGGATGTCCTTTCTTTTTGTTATTTTTCCTTCTAACAGTCAGGACCCTCAGCTGCAGGTCTGTTGGAGTGCCTGACTGTGTGAGGTGTCAGTCTGCCCCTACTGTGGGTGCCTCCCAGTTAGGCTGCTCACGGGTCTGCAGTCAGGGACCCAATTGAGGAGACAGTCTGCCCGTTCTCAGATCTCCAGCTACATGCTGGGAGAACCACTGCTCTCTTCAAAACTGTCAGACAGGGACACTTAAGTCTGCAGAGGTTACTACTGTCTTTTTGTTTGTCTGTGCCCTGCCCCCAGAGGTGGAGCTTACAGAGGCTGGCAGGCATCCTTGAGCTGTGGTGTGCTCCACCCAGTTTAAACTTCCTGGCTGCTTTGTTTACCTAATCAAACCTGGGCAGTGGCATACACCCCTCCCACAGTCTCGCTGCCACCTTGCAGTTGGATCTCAGATTGCTGTGCTGGCAATCAGCGAAACTCTGTGGGCATAAGACCCTCTGAGCCAGTTGCGGGATATAATCTCCTGGTGTGCCATTTTTTAAGCCCTTCGGAAAAGCACAGTAATCAGGTGGGAGTGACCTGATCTTCCAGGTGCCATCTGTCACCCCTTTGTTTGACTAGGAATGGGAATTCCCTGAACCCTTGCACTTCCCGAGTAAGGCAATGCCTCACCCTTCTTCACCTCGCGCCCAGTGCGTGCAACCACTGACCTGTACCCACTCTCTGGCACTCCCTAGGGAGATGAACACAGTACCTCAGATGGAAATGCAGAAATCACCCATCTTCTGTGTAGCTCATGTTGTTAACTGTAGACTGGAGCTCTTCCTATTCGGCCATCTTGGTTCCCAACCGTCTTGTTGGTTTTTAGCGATGCTCCATTACATAGGCATAATTGAATAATCCACTGCCCACTGGTGATGAATGTCATCTTTGTCACAAGATCTCTATGATGTCGCTTCACCAGCCAAGAATCTCTGTGTATGATGGCACATTTGTAAAAGTTTCCCTTGAGCCTGCTTATCTAATTTTACACACCCATCTTACAGGCTGCACTCAGCTCAGACTATGGGCTTAGGTTTCATTTTGCTATGTATGCACCAGACACAGAATGGAGGCAGATGCATGAGTGAGTGTTGGTTGAGTCCAGCCACTGCACACAGCTTTGCATGTTATCTGTGATGAGGTAAGCAGGTCAGGTGCTGGTACAGGTGACATTTCCCTGCAAATCTTTAAATGATTCAGGCATACCAGAAGCTTTCTCTTCTGCAGGCACTGAAGAATGAAGTGGCATCCAGAAAAGAAGAAATGCCAGAAAATGCAAAGACCCAAAGACGTCGTCCCAGGCCTGGTTTGGGAAAGGTTTAGATATGGGGTATCTAAAGGGCCAATGTCCTGCTTTCCTTTTACTTCCTTTCTTTTTTCTTTTTTTCTTATCTATGAGATCACTATGGCTTAAATTAGGGTGTTCAAAGGTCTCTGCCTCTCTTTCCACTGGAAATTAGAATCTTGTCTTTTCTTCACTCTTTCTCTCTTTGACTTCTTTTCATTTATTATGACAAGCTATAGAAGAAATATGTTGTGTCCCGTCATCTTTCTGTCGTATGTAGTGCTATTTCTCAGAAACAGTAAATTTTGGCTTAGCAATAACATAACGTCTTCCCATTTAAGTCTAAAAGAAGGGCTAGATATTAGAAAGCCTCTATATATTTATTGATATATCAAAACACTTCCCTAGGTCTTACTTTATTTGTTTAAGGCACTGTAATGAAAAAGAAACTTGCACTTTACTGGAACCTCATTCATTGGGCATTTCCTATAAGGGTAGTAAGGAACGTGGAGGGTTGGATGTAAAAACTGGAAAAGCTGATGATGATGTGACTAAAGATTCTTCACATCAAGAAGATGAGAAAACCTGGGGTAACCAAATTTTGTTTTGATTGTTTCTAGGGAGAATGTTTGTCTTACGTTTGGAAGTTGTTTCTTATGGGCTTTTCTGATATGACTGCTAAGAAGACATGAACAATTTTACAATATTGACAAAGATGTGGGTTGTTTCACAGGGCAAAAAGCCTTGCACATAGGAGACTTCTAGCAATGTGCCTTTGACCCTCAGAAACTATCTAGGTCTTCAATAGTATTGACAAGGAAGAGCTACATAGTTGTGGTGGATTGTTGGTCAAATTTCTGCAAGCAGAGAAACAGCCTGTAATATCAGGCGGCAGACACAAATTTAAGAATCCTGCACAATCCTGTGGCCCAATCAAATCAATTTTTTTAAAAAGCCCAACTTTTTTTGTGTGTATGCTTAAGACATGCCCACAGCTACTCAGATAAAAAAACAAGACACTGCATTAAAATGTTGTGCATTTTGTGTAACCAGAGTGCTTCCAGGAAATAGTCTCTCTCTTTTTTAGGACATGTACACATTGGACTCCAGTGTTAGAAAGGGCACCTTATATTACTAAACATTCTTCAGACTCTGAGCTAAATTTCTGTAAATTATCATTTTAGCCTCTGGTCCCAGGCCAAGATCCTGGGTCATGCTTTCACTTTAGCTCTTGTGTGGCTCAAGGCCAAGTTGCTAAGCCAAGCTGAGTCATTACATCAGCTATTAATAGTTCCAGGCACAAGGACTCAGAAAAGATGAGTAGTGCTTTCTTCAAATCTACTTGGTATATTTTCTTTCTTCTGAGTCCATAAAAATATCAGACTCTTTCTCAAAGTGGATAACTGACTCTTCTCTACCAGAAGTTTACATATTAAACATTTACTATCATCTCACATTTTGAATTCATAATTTTTAATTTTCTTGAGATTAAAAACGTGTGTGTCATCTAAAAATGAGAGACTGATAGATTGTGGTTCACTGGGGGACAGCAAGGTTTGCTTTTGGTTCATGGACTTGGAAAGGCTTTAAATAAAAAGTTCAGTAGTGCCTGGGCATGGTGGCTCATGACTGTTATCACAGCACTTTGGGTGGCCAGGGCGGGCAGGTCATGAGGACATCCAGATCGAGATCATCCGGGCTAACACAGTGAAGCCCCCATGAAGTCTACTAAAAATAAAAAATTATCCAGGTGTGGTGGTGGGCACCTGTAGTGACAGCTACTTGGTAGGTTAAGGCAGGAGAATGGCATAAACCCCGGAGTTGGAGCTCGCAAGCCAAGATCATGCAACTGCACTCCCGCTTAAGGGACGGAGTGAGAATCCATTTATAAAAAAAAAAGTGTGTAGGAGTGCAATTCCAAACGATTTACATTCATATCTGCAGCTTGTCCTCTATTTGCATTCATATCTGCAGCTTGTTTTCAGTTTTTATTTGTTTGTTTTTGTTATTTGTTTTTTCTTTCTTTTTTTAATATCTGAAGAGTAAACAAAGCTCTGGGCCAGTGCCAGGTAAAATCTGATTGATTGCCTGCCATTCTTACAAAGCTTAGGAGAAAGAGATGCTGGGAGACATTAGCAGTCTCCTTTCAGCCTCTGTTGTTGAAAATGTTACCTCTATTTCAACTGTTTTCTTTCACAGAGGATCCAGCTGTCATGTAGGACTGAAAGGATACCTAAGTTAATTGAAGATTTCCGGTTAAGACTATACCACGGGGTTATGTGAAGGCCTCCAAACTAACTACAGTTTCTGACAGTCATCAGAGTGTTGGCACCAAAAATTCCAGTCTTTTCTGTGGCATTTTATTTATTTATTTTTTGTCATTGTGTGGCTAATGTCCCTCCTGTTTCTTCTTTGTTGCAATGTTGTGACCTGGAGATATAAGCTTACTGGTAAAAGTCAGCCGTTAGAAATATAATTCAAAGAGTTGCTATTTTGTGATTTTTTTTTCTTCAAAGGAGAAAGAATTCAAAATTGTGGTCTAAAAATTTTTATTTGATAAGCGTATTTTTGTCCACGGATGATAGATATTCATGACACTGTAGAGAATGTCACACATTCAAATAAAATTTCTCTTTTTGGCCTGTTATTTCTCTTTAAAAAGCTTAGCACAACCATATATATCTAAACAGTTTCTTTGGGACACACATCCGTTTTCTGCAGAGACACATACTGTGGGGAAATGTGATAGAAAGTTAACCTTCCTTTTCTAACTTTTGACTGTATAAACCTAGGATTCAGCATTTTCATGGAATATTTTACATCTTAAAATACATCCTAGTGATATATGGTTTTTCTCTGTGGGAAAGCTTTGTCAGTATTTTGCACAAAACCCTTGGTGTTTTAACTCCTCTCTTTCCTATATCTCTCTAACAGTAATAAGACTCTGTGCCCTATCAGTAAACACAAAATTTCCACTTTCAATAATCAGAAGGAAGGTGCCCTTGAGAGACATATTTTAGCTAAGTGTGTCTTATGAAAGCCAGGCATACAATCTTTACTTGTTTTGAGCTACACCTACTTCCTCCAGCAACACTGACATTTAAACTAACAAAGAATTTTATGTTTCAATGGCAATCGATCTTATTTCCTGCAATTTCAATATTTTTTCTAGGCCATAGCAAGGGAAGTCACAAATAGTATTAAAATTCTTTCTCTATACAAGGGTCTTGCTAGAATCCAATGAATATATAATCATTTTTTAGGTTCCCAAGTTACTTTGGGCACCTTCTGGGTTGAGTAGGCTTAACAAATCAACAGAGTCACCAGTGGGGAGCTAAACCTTGTGTAGGTAAACATTACTTGTCTGGTTGTCTAGCTCCTCTGGAACTGTGGGTGAAGCTTTAGCTTGCATCCATGGGGGCAACTATGTCAGTCAACAGACTCAGAAAAGACAAGAGGAATGCAAAAACAAGGAATATCCTATCTTTTTATTCAGTCAGGGGCACTTCAAAAGGGGGAAAAAAAGAATAGGAAGACTTTTTTCTATAGTTCTTTAGAAACTTCACAAAGTCTCTGCCATGTGCACCTCTCTAGATTACATTCTGAAACACAGAAATTTCATTGACTGTGACACTCTGAAAAAAAGAAAGTGGCTTATTTATATATTCATTGCTCAAGGACATGACAGCCCCAGCAGCTCCAGGACAGACATACCTGGCTTTCTGAGGGAAGTGTTCATTTTAGTACTATTCAACAGGTACATCTTTTCTTCAGATGGCAAAGAAAACAGTTTGATTTCTTTTTTTTTTTGTACAAACTTACTTTGATTTGGGAGACAACCCAGATCTTTCTAAGCATTATAAAGCAGACTCTGCCCTCTTGGGAGTCATAACAGGCAAGATTCAAGGAGATAATTCATTAAAGTCAGAGACAAGCCCCTGAGGAACACTCAAATATATCTTCTAAATGCCATACTTGCCACCCTCATTTAGAACCTCCAATAGCCATTTCATCAGCTTGTCTTGTTGTGCCACTAAAGAAACCCCAACCTCACTGTTGCCCCTGCAGAAAATACTCCCTAGATGTGACACTGATATAGTAGAAGTTTTCTTCTCATTGCAGGGACTTAGACAAAAGAATGAAAAACATAAGCAAATGTCCTGTGATGAACCTGGTGGATATAGAGAGATATTTCAAAATCTAACTCAAATGCTTAATCATACCTGAATAGATGATACATTACTCCTAAATCAAACCCTAACTGTTGCCCTCAAGCAGGCAGCTTTACAGAGAGCAGAGTTATTCATGGATGAACCACATGTTTTCATAAATCATGAAAAAGGGAGGGTGAAAGGAAAAAAAAGTTGAACTGATAACAGAATTCTTATTCAAACTAGGAAAGGATGGAGTTCCAAAAACTGAATTGGAATCTTATTGATCCTATAGTGGAGTGAAAAAAATTAGTGAGCCTACTGGAAGGCTTATAAGTGAAGAGGACAAAACTTCATAATTACTCTCTCATAATAGGTTAAAACCACATAAAAATTATAGAGCCTTTTTTAAAATCCTGAGAGAGGCTTTAGTGAAACACATGTTCCTATCTCCCTATTGAGTTAAGATAAAATTAATCTTACAAGAAAAGTTGATTACCCAAGCAGACCCTGACATCAAAAGAAAGCTGCAAAAATATGTCATAGGTCCAGATAATATTGTTCTTTTAACAATGCACCAAGATGTAACAGCCTTTCTTTCATTTGAGATAACACTAAGAGTCTTTTCTTTTACATTTAAGAAGATTAAGGAGTGTAGACACAGGAAACTGTTTGGAGCAAAGGTTTAAATAAGTGACAAATGAAGCTCTCTGCCAACACAGATAGAAGCTTGAATAACATGTCTACTGGGGGTTAAGGCTTATATGGCCTAAAAAATAAAGACATATACTTAGTTTGCAAGCTGTCTTGGAGAATCTGTGACTTAGCTTTGCCCAGGCCCAGGATCTATTAGAGAGTTAACTCAGGCACTTTTCCTGGGAGCTGTCTGAAGTGATAATTTGCAAACACTGCTTAGCTTGACACAGGACCTAAAGTAAAACTTATCCCGGGATGCTGGCTGAGGACCAATCAGGGACTGAAGAGATGATTCATATGGGTTGGACAACCAGACAAAAACAAAAAGAAATATTTCAGCCGGTACCCGATAGATCCCACTGGGTTTATGCCCACAAAAAAAAAAAAAAAAAAGAAAGAAAGAAAAAAAAATCTTCATTTTCTGAAAGCCTTCCGAGTATACAGAAACAGCACGCCTATGCCAGGCATTTGTTCCCCACCTGAATGAGTGGGAGGCTTGTACAAGATTTTATCTCAATGCACTGAAGGTTGTTGTTGTTGTTGTTGTTGTTTAATTTCCATTTTACCTCCTGTATTACTTGAATCCTGTAGATCACAATGGCTGGTAGAGCCGGAGAACCATTATTCCTGCTGAACAATCTGGGAAATACACACTGGACCTGGTGACCTATGTCTCTGGGAACACTTCTACTTTCACTGGTCTCCCCTACAAGCTGGACAAAGTTGAGATATATTCTTTTCCTGCCTGGGCAATTCATTTGAAAATGCCCTAGCTTGTCACACTACTAGAAATCAGCAGGTGCATCTTGGAGATTCTGGATCTTGTAGTTTTGTGAAGTGGCCAGTAATGCCTTTTTCATTCTCTTGTGACTCTCTTCTACTTTCTAGGACTTCTCTTTCCAGTTCTTCTTTTAAAAGATCAAAAAAGCCACCACAGAAAGTCTTCCAAAGTGTTATCTGATCCCACAGCCTGCTTCTGTAGTTTTGTTCTCATATTAGAGGATGGCTGAAAATATATTAGTATTTTAAAATTGTGTATCCCTTGATTGAATTAAGAGACTGAGATGTATATTTTGCAAAAGCCTCTCTCAACCATTCCAAAGAACCTGTGAGATTTTTTTCTAGTTTGTGAATTCAACAAGGACAGTTCAGAGTAATTAAGAAGTTTTGTTTTGGTTCTTTTGAAGCCTGCTAATATGCAGAGTAGAAAGCGTTTTCTTTACTATTCTTCTGTAGGTTTACTAAGGCTTCATTTGGGGATTTCAAACAGCACTGTTTTTCTTTCTATTGGAAATAACAATTCTGTCTTTTTTAAATCCATTTTCATCCTTCACTTCTGTTTATTTTTTGACTGACTATAGGGTGTCAGTTATTCATCTTCAAATTCTTTTGCTGTCTGTAGTGCTGTCTGTTTTTCAGCAGTAGTTAAATTGCGGCTTAAAAGTTGCACTACATTTCTGCATATAAGATGAAACCTTGGTTGAAATATTGGAAAGCATGTGTTCATCTATCAGGTTCATCAGTGAACTGTCTTAAGTCCAGCTTTATGTGTATAAGTTTACTGCAATGAGAAGGAAATTTATTTTTTTCTTTTTATTTCATGATTATTATACTTTAAGTCTTAGGGTGCATGTGCACAATGTGTAGGTTAGTTACATATGTATACATGTGCCATGCTGGTGTGCTGCCCCCATTAATTTAAACCTTAGTAGAACCATATTCACTGTGCATTTGTTCTAGGGGCAACAGTAAAGTTGGAGGTTCCCTGAGATTGCACAACAAGAGGTGTTTTTATACAACTATTCTGAGCCTCAGTTAAAGGAGTCAGATAGGGCACTTAGAAATTGTGTTTGACCATTCTCTGGAGATTTCTCTCTTTGACTTTGGAAAATTATATACTATAGACTTACCTTGTATGGTTCCCAAAGGTGTACGGGTAATTTTACAATGTTTACAAAATCTAGGGGTTTTTCTTGAAGACCAAAAAGACCTAGTTGTTGGATATTATTGAAATTACGCTTCTTTGAGAAGGCCTGTCTTCCTATCAGGAACATGGCCATATGGCCACCTTGTTGCCAGTTGAGTGTTATTATTATTGTTTATAAATTTAGAAACTCAGGGTCAATGGAGTCCCTGTGCTTCCAAGTGCACTCAAGGGGAGTGCAGCCTACAGATGCTTTGTTGCCGTCTAGAAACTGAGGCTAAACAAGGTGTCATTCAGATGACTTCCTCCTTTTGGTGTTACCCAGGATAAATAGAAAGTGTTAGGGTAGGCTTTTTCATCTTTTTCCATTGTCTACTCTGTGCCCCCAAAACTGTATTAGGTGCTGCTTAGAAACGAAAGCATAGCCTTTACACATAAATCTGGAGGAGCTAGTCAGAAGCACTAGCCACACTCACATGTGAAAGGCTGTAGCTTTCTGCCCTGCTTTTGTCTTAGGCCCGCTGAACCCCAAAGGTTTCAAAGTTACCCCAGAGGCCTTGCAAATGTTATGTAGTAGTAAAATTTGTGCTAGGCATTTCAATAGTGGAAGCATCTTCATACTAAACTTGGCCTTCCTAACTATGTTCCCAGTGAAACATCAGAATCTCAGAGAATGAGACAGATTGACTTTCAAACATTTTAAATCCAATATTATTGCAATGCAGAACACGTGGCTCAAAACTGTAGAAATTGGATGGCTGAATGGCCCTTCACAAGATGTTTCAAACGAAGAGGCTAAAATATGCTCTTTGACATTGTTTTTCTCCCAAAAATTAATAGTGGAGGCTGCCTGTTTAAAGATAGAACATGGAGGTAATCAGTGATTGCAGGATGTAAATGGGAAATGAATTTCAAAACTGTAAGTTTTGGACAATGGATTGACAAGGATCCAGGTAGAAAATAAATCTCATTTCACTGCGGAGTCATGTAAGGTTAGAAATGCCAGGTTAAAAATTCTTACACAAAATTATTTTTATTCAAAAGTTAGAAAGAGAGATTTTGGGTTAGATTTGTTGCTTCCACTAAACGCCTCCCAACAGGCAAAAATTAACTTGTCTCATGATGTAACTTTAATGTGAAGGAAAATAATATCTTTTTAAAAAATCCAAATAAAGGAAAGAGTATTTACTGCAGGCAAATCCCTCCCATACAGTGCCATGATTATCTATTATTGGGGGACAAAAAGGCCCTTATAGGTAACAATTTATAATGAAATCTTGAATTCCCCTTGTTTCACAGAAATCACAAAAACAAACTTTTTAAAATTACACTACTAATTACTAAGACAAGGCGTGAGTGTGTTAAGCAAACCTGTATACCTAGGCTGTATAAACACCCACAACACTGCATAGAAAAAAATATGAAATTCATTATAGCTGTGAAAAGAAAAATTGTAAATTCAATAGATAAAAATGTGAATTCCTTGTATTAATGGCCTGATGAGTTGTCACAGACCAGAGTTAGTCTAATGGTTATCAGGTAACACTGAGATGTAGCCTCAAGCTGAAACTTTTAGTGTACCAAGGATCTCCTCTAAATCTCATGTGATTGCAGGCCCTTCATGAAAAAAAGTCTTGAAACAAACAAGATATTTTTGAAATTAATTTGGAAGTTTAAATGCTATTTTTACTATTCTGATGAATTGTTTCCTTCCCAGCCCATGCAGCAACATTTGTGTAGTCTCACCAATGCACCAAGATGTAACAGTGTCCCTTTGTCTGTAATTATACCCAAAGATCTTTGACTTAATTAAAAAAAAATAAGAAGCTGAGAAACAAAGTTGAGATTAAGGGAAAAAAAAGCACAAGAAGAAAGCTGTCTGCCAATCAAAAGAAAGACTAAAATGGTGTTTCCAACTATGATGCTGGGATTCAGGGTTATTACAAACTAGCAAGAGAAAGAACTGTTTTTAGTCAGTGGGCTGCTTTGAAGACCATGTGATTCAGCTGGGCTCAGGGTACTGGCCTGAGAATAATTAGAAAGCTTAACCCAAGAAACTTGTCTAGAAATAAGCGGAGGTGTAGTCATCATTTACAGCTGCTGCTCAGCTCATCCCATGGCCTATCAGGAGCTGATGTAAATGCTTGGCTCAAGAATTTCACCCAGGCTTAATCAGGAACTAAAACAGTAATTTATAAAGGCTGGGATCACAGTCCAAGAAGAAACCAATGTGCCAACCAGAATCCACTGGGACCCACTGTGCTTATGCCAAAAACTGGACAAGAAACTACTTCATGGGCGCCAGTTGATTACACAAAAGACAAAGGTATTTTTGTGCCATGGCTGGTTCTCTTACCACAGTGAGCCAGAGTTTTGCACAAAATTTTTATCTGAATGGACTGAAGGTTCTTTTGTCTGGGACAATATGGATCTTGAGATACAACCCTCTGTGTTAGTTATCTTATTGGTGTCTGCAGACTGATTTTTTAAGGCTGCTTATGTGTTAACGTGTAAATGAGAAATGAACCTGCAGACTGGTGGTTTTCCAGGGACACTTTCCTTGCTACCTCCATAACACAAGATAGCTTTCTCATCTCAGTAACACTGTAAAGAACCTCCTGAATGTGGGTACTTCACATTTTACAATAGGAAACATGAGGAGGCATAAAAGAAGAAGAGTAAAGGCAAGAGAAGAACTGAGACTATAGCTAATGCAATACAGTTTTGTAAAATTCCAAGTCCATGAGTGGCACTTGCTAACAACTAACAGTGTGGCAAGACAGGACACTTTCCCAAGAAAAGCTGAGCAAACAATAGAAAGCCACCTCAACCCTATCCAGCCAGTGGTGGTGACCACTGAAGGGTGTGTGGATTAATGAAGCATACACCACTAAGTCCAGGACCAGTCTCACAAATGGTCCAGGAACAGCTGCCATACTCTTTGGGTTCCAAACTCTTCAAAATCCTTGCGTGATTCTGAAGGTGGAAGGGAGGAAAGTAGACTTCCCTCTGGAAATTGGAGCAAGTGTCTTTGCTCTGCTTTTCAATCTATGCTTTCTGTCCTCCCCTAATGTGACAATGATGGATGTGTCAACAGAAGTCCTTTATAAAATATTTTCTCAGCCCATTAGTTAGAGTTGAAACAACCTTCTATTTAATCACACCAATTTAATAATTCCTGAAAGTCCCACTTTTTTACTAGGTAGAGATATTTTGTCCTATAGAGAAGCCTCCATATGAATAGCTGCAGGACAAACTCTTTGTCTCCACTAACTGGAAACTAATATTATCTAAGAAGCAAGGGATGTTGAGAGAAGTGTTACTGGGCTACAACCACTGTATGCATCTGTATTTACCTTAAGGACTGCACTATTTTTTCTGGCCAGAAGCATTATTTCCCAAACCAAAAGTAGAAAAGGGCTAGAAGTCATTATAAATAAGCTACAAAACAAAGGCCTTCTTAGACCCTGCAACAGTCTTTATGAAAACCCAAATATCAAAGAAGGTCATTTTTTTAACATGCCCAGAAATTCCATTTGCTTGGACTTCAAGAAAAAAAAGTTTAACCACCTCACAGGTATTGGGGGAACCAGCCTCTGATATTTCAACTTCAGGTCTTTTCTATTTTCCCTAAATGTCAGCCAGTCTGAGAAATAAAAGGATAGGTTACAAAAAAAGAGAAATTTCAAAGCCGTCTGTCTGGGGAAGACATCACATGTCAGCAGATTCCATGATGCCCCCTAAGCAACAAAACCACAAGTTTGATTAGCAATTTTCAAATGGGAGGGAGTGTATGAATGGGGTGTGGGATACAGTGATCACATGCTTTGTAGGGCAATAAAAGATCACAAGGCAGAAAGTCAGCAAAAATCACAATGTCAGTGCAAACCTAGAATTACTAATGATGTTCCATGTGCTGCTGTGCATGCAGTGTCATTGATAAACATCTTAGCAGGGTTCCAGAACAAAGAACTGGTCTTGCTAGAATTACCCAGGCTGGAATTCCCTAATCCTAATAATCCTGGGGGTGATACAGAAGGCCAGGGTGTATTTCATCCCTTACCTGCAACTGAATGAGGCAGACACCCCTAGAGTGGCCATTTTAGAGGCTTCCCCCTGGGAATGCATTCTATTCCCAGGGCTGCTAATTATTAATATTCCTTACTGGGGAATGAATTCAGTGATATTCCTCTTACCTGTTTTCAGCAATAAGAGAAATATGGCTCTGTCCTCCTGGCTCCCAATCAGTCAGACCTAATGGCTACCTCCAATGTTCCCTGAACATCACTGTTATCCTCTTCCTTTTTCAAGGTGCCAAGATTTCATATTGTTCAAACACACGTGCTTTACAAACAATTTGACCAGTTAACACAATCATCACAGAGACCTGAGATGACAGACATCCTCAGCTTATGAAGATGACAGGATTAAGAGATTAAAGTAAAGTCAGGCATAGAAAATTATAAGATTATTAATTTGGGGAAGTAATAAATATCCATGAAATCTTCACAATTTATGTTCTTCTGCCACAGCTTCAGTAGGACCCTCTGTTTGGAGTACCTAACTTCCTGCAACACATAGGTGTTTTGAAGTAAAACCCATGGGTGTGCTTAGATTTAAGAGGTCTTATCACAGGTTCCTCATGAAGAAGAGTTTTATCAAAGCCAATGAAGAAAGCCTATTTAAGAACAATTATTTGGCCCAGAGTCTGTGCCAATAATTATTTTAACTGTTAAATTGTAGACTATTGTGCTGTCAGCTCAGGCCTTTTTTTTTTTTTTTTTTTTTTTTTACAGAAATGAACAAGGAAAATAGAAAAATTTGTTTCAAATCTTACATTGGCCATTATCTTCTAGTCTCATTAGTTGTCTTTAAAATTTGTCTGTATTTTAGACTATCCCTGTTAATTTCTGTGAGCCAGTCAGAAATCTCCAGCTACAGCTAAGTAGAAAACATAAAAAAGATTAACATAGTAAAGTATGTAACAATACTTTCTTCTGGGCAATTATTCTACGACTGTGCTAGGTAATGAAAGTATACTGTGGACTCATAGTTAAAGCGTGTTTGGCTTTGTGAGGATAAGACTAAGGAAGCTAAGCAAAACCAAGCCCTATGCATCCGGAACTTCTCTGGCATAACTACAGTCCTCAGTTATCAGGGCATGTCAGCAGCCTCAGAATTTTTAAGCTCTCTATTTCCTCAGCTCATCTCATTTTAAAACATATATTTTGATAACCCAAATTTTTCTTCTCACATAGAGGAAAGCAAACTCCAAATGGTACTGCAAATGAAATCACTTATGAAAACACTGTGTTTCTGTGAAATCTTATCCTGACCTCAGGCAGAGCTGCAGCTGTTGTGTTTAATTGCACAACCCTGCTCCCTAGCAGGAAGTAACTAGAAAGATCAATTCTGTCTAACAGCAGTTAGTTAGGTAGTAGGGTTTGTGTTTCCCTAACAGCAGAGAAAAGTTAGGTAGTTGGGGGGCCCTTGGTGTAACTTGTAGGAAGAAAGATCCAGCTTACCAGAAAATAGGCTACAGACACATATTAGTTAACATGTGCAAACCTTCAGTGCACTCACATGAAGAAACACAGTCCGACATAGACAGATCTTTGTTCTTTGTTCACAAGGATATACTCACAAAGATACGGATTAAAAAACAAGAACAACAAGGAAATACCCTCATCTTTTCATAAGCAATGAACTTCCAAAAATAATGGCTTTTGTGGGGTGAGGAAAGTACTCGGTGTGTGACAATAAGTTTTAGTGGGCATTTTTCTGGACACGCTTTGGAATATAACCTGAACTGGTATAAATCATCATGTCAGCCTCTGATTAATCATGAGTAGAAGTCGCAGGCCAAGGTTTCACATCAGCACTTATTTGGTCCCAACAAAATCCAAAGCCAAGCTGAGTAAGGCTTTTTCCAAGATCAGTCATCACATTCTTCCATTTCACAGTACATGAGGACACCAAACACCAGAGTCACACTGGACAACCAATTTGGGTTTCCACTGTGGAGACCTATCTTAATTTCCTCCTTAAACTTCAGTTCTAATTTCACTTTCTTTGCACCTTCCTCAAGATTTTGGACCCGAGATAAATAACTCTTTGTGATGTCACACAGTGAGAATTTGCTACATGTGGTGCATTGGTGAGACTACAATTCAAGCCTGAATTGAGCCCTGGGATGCATAAGTCTTACTCGATCATCTAAAATCTGGCCCTGGAATAAAAACTATGTCTTTGTAGGCACTGCACCTTCCAGTGGTCGCCACCACTGGCTGGGCACAGGGTTGAGGTGGCATTGTTTTGTTTTCTCTGCAGTTCTTCCTGAAGAGTCCTGGCTTGCCAAACTTTCAGCAGTTAGAAGGTATGGCCCAAAATTCCTCGATTTTGTAGATCTGAAATTCAGTCACTAATGCCTTTCTCTATCTCTTGCTTTTTCCTCCTTTCCTGTGCCTCCTTGTGGGCCCTGCTATAAAAGACCAAGAATACCACCCACAGTTTTTCTACAGTAGTATCTTGTACCATAGTCTGCTTTTGTAGTTATCTTCTGATTTAAAGTTTGAGTAATAAACTTGCCTATTATGATTACCTGTACTTTATTTAAATCAAGACATAGAGAAGATTGTTTCACAAAATCCACAGAATCCTCTCTCAGCCTTTTCATAAAGCCTGAAATATTTTGATTGGGTTTTTATTTCAATATGGCCAGTTTAGATTAATTAAGAGGTTTGATTCCAATTTCTTGAAAGCTTTTTAACATGCACGTTAAAATGTCATTTTGTTTCCACTCATCCATAAAATCAGCAGGTCTTTAGTTATGGTTTTTAAGGTGCAATTTCTCCCTTCTTATTGGAAATGGGGTTAATGTCTCTTTCCCATTTTTTTTTTTTTGGTCAGGATTTCTTCCTTGCCTGCCTATATTAAACATGCTGTTTCTCTTTGAAACTCTCTATTCTCTGTGTGGCCTCCTGTTGCTCACCAGTACTTAAGATTTGGCTTAGGAATGACATAACATGTTACCATGTAAAACCAAACACTTGGGCAACATTTTGGAAAGCCTGCCTGCATTCATCTGGGTTATCAGAATATTTTTCTAGGTCCCAATCTATCTGTTAAAAGTCTTATAATAAAAAGAGAACCAGCAATTCAGATGCACCAAGTTTATCGGGCATTTTCTTTAGGGATAACAGTTTAATGGATGGTTGCTTGGGAGAATTGAAGAAGATAAGGATGATAAAGTGACTAGAGTTGTCTCTGGATAGGGGACCCAAGAAAAACTGGAACATCTGGAAGTTTCTTCTGAGGGTTCCCTGGGGGTTTGTTTCTCTGACTTTTGAGAATTGTTCGCTATAGACAAGTCTGATATGCTAAGAAGGCATGGTCAATATTACAGTGCTTACAAATATCTGGGTTGTTTGCAAGACAAAGAAAATACCTCAGATAATTTGCCTTCCCACTTACGGAAAATGTCTAGTTGTTAGATGTATTGAGAGAGAAAAGTTAGTTAGATAGGATGGATTCTTGCTAAAACTAATTTGAACAAAGAAACAGGCTAAAATACCAGGCTGTAGCAGATTTTTAAAACACCTGCACAAACCTGCAGCCTACTCATATAAAGGAACAAAGCCTAACAAATAAACATATTTTGCATTTTTTTGTTATCTAAAATATGTCAACAGATAATCTGATAAAAGAAGAGTATTCTGCATAAAAATATTTTTCTTCTTAAATAAAGGACATACTTCCAGAAAATAGTCTCATTTGTTTCACACAGGGGGCTTCAGTGTGCTTCAATGAGCACTTCTCTTCTTCTTCTTCTTCTTTTTTCTAGATATGCTTTCCACTGTGAGCTGAGCCACTACACAATTTTACTTCAACTACTTTTCAGTCCTGGGTCAAGGTTCTGAGTCAAGCCAACTAGTACTTTTTCAAGACTAGTAAGCACACTCTTTTCTTAATTCATAAAAACATCAGAACCTGCCTCATAGTGAGAAACACATCTGTCTCCTATCTGTTCTGTGAACAGTCATTTTTTTCCCTGTTAAGTATTCAATTCAGTGAAGAAAAAAAAAAGTCTGATGATACCTCAAAGTAGCAGACTGATATATATAGTGATGCATCCACATGACTGCAAAAGTCTTCACCGGAACACGCTGACAACTGCTGGGTAAAAGAAATAGAGACTATTTTCTGGAAATGAAGTGTTTTTATGCAGAATATTCTTCTTTATCAGATTATCTGTAGGCATATTTTAGGCCAAAAAAATACAAAAGGGTTTATTTATAAGGCTTTCTTCCTTTATATGAGTGGACTGAAGGTTTGTGAAGATTTTTTTTTTCTAAATCTGCATGAAGACTGATATTTCAGTCTGTCTCTTTGCTTAAAGTAGTTTTAGCAAAATCCGTCCTATCTACTTAACTTTTCTCTCTCAATACTATCCAACATCTAGATATTTTCTGCAATAGGGAAGGCAAATTATCTGTGGTACCATATATGCCTGATTTCTTTGTCCTGCAAACAAGCAAGATATTCATAAACATTGTAATGTTGACCACGCCTTCTTAGCACATCAGACATGTCTATAGTGAAAAATTCTCAAAAATCAGAGAAGCTAACCCTCAGAAGAAACTTCCAGGTGTTCCAGCTTTTCTTGTGTCCCCTATACAGAGACTCCTATAGTCATTTTTTCATCCTCAGCTTCTTCAATTCTCCCAACCAAACCTCCATTAAACTGCTACCCCTAAAGAAAATGACCAAAAAAACCTGTTGCCTCTAAATTTCTGATTCTCTTTTTATTCCAAGACTTTAAACAGATAGATTGGTACCTAGAAAAGTATTATGATAACCTGGATAAATAGAGAAAGGCTTTCCAAAGTCTTACCTGAATTTTGATTTTGCATGGCTGCATGTTGTCATTCCTAAGCCAAATCTTCAGTACTGCTGAGCAACAGGAAGCCACACAGGGAACAGAGATTCAGAGACAAGCAGTATGTTCAATATGGCCAGGCAAAGAAGAAAACCCGTACCAAAAAAAAAAAAAAAAAGAAAAGTTGGAAAATAGGCCAAAGTCCCATTTTCAACTTATATATATTTGGTACATGTTTTGAGAAAGAAATATATTAGAATACTGAGTACAACTATAGGAGCACTTCTTCAAATTCTTTGCTTTACTTTTATTTCTGAAGATTTTGTCCTAAGTTTATTTTTCCTTTTTGTACTCAAGAACAAACAACACTGAGCCAGTGTCAGCCAGTTCAAGTCAGTAGGATGACTTCCAGCCTTATAAGACTCAGGTGACAGGATGGATAGAGAGAACTTTGACAATCCCCCAACATCCTCAATTGTTGAAAATGTTGGCTCTGTTCCAACTCATTTTTCTTCACAAAGCAGCTTATGCATGCAGAGATAGACTCGGTCTTGAGACAATTGAAAGTTTCTGGCCAAGGCTACACCTCAATGTTATCTAAAGCCTTCTGGACTAAGGCCAATCAATGACAGTCCATCAGGGTGTTGGCACCAAGAGTTCCAGAATATTTTGTTTTGTTTTCTTGCCTTTCTGTTTATGACAATCATGTCTCTTAATCTTCTTTGTATGCAATGTTGCAACCAGGAGATATATTCTTATTGGGTGAATTCAGTTGGTGCTTTAGTAATTAGGAATATTATTCAAATGTTGCTGTTTTGTTGGCGTCTTGGAAACAAATGAAATTCAAGTTTTAGCCTAAATTTTAACTTGGTAAAAACCTTTTTGGGAAACAATGATAGACATTTAGAACAGTGTAAAAAAAGTTTTCTTACCCCTAGTGAATACTTCTTCATTTTTTGCTTCTCCTTCTTCACTGTCCTATTAATCTAAGAGGCATGGTATAGGGAAAGTTTATCAAAACCTAACCCTCCTTTTCTAACTTTTGACAGAAAAGTGTTTGTAATAGGAGTTTTCATCTAATATTTCAGATCCTACATCGCCACCTGGCAAGATAAGATTTTTCTCTGTGTAGAGCCTTGTCAGCCCTTTGCCTAAAATGTCTAGTTTCCAACATTCTCTTCCTCTGATGTTTCACTAATAATTATAAGAGTCTGTGTCCCATCTATAAGCAGAAAATCTCCACTTTCAACAGTCAAAAAGAAACTGCCTTTGAGAGACAAATTACAACCTCATTGCTGATGTTTTCATAAAAGACGGAAAGGAATGGAATATTTTTATTTATTTTTTGAGGCAACAGTTCTGCATCCATCTATGTGATATCTAAATAAGAATAGAATGTTAAGTTTCAAAGTCAATCCATCTTATTTACGAGGATGTCAATGTTTTGCTATGACCATAGTAAGGGAAGCCAGGGATAGTATAAAGACTCAAACTCTACTAAAGACTCTTGCTTCAATCTAACTACTGCTAATCTCTCTTTGGCTTCCCACATACTTGGAAGTTCTTGGGTTGAATGGGCTTAGGAGACAAACAAGGAATTTTATACATATATATGTATGGAATTTGGAATTTTATATATATACAAACATATATACACATACATATATACATATATTACATACATATATACATACAGACACATATGTGTGTCTATATATATACACATATATAGACAGAGCATACATCTATACTTATATATACACATGTGTAATATATATACACATACGTACATGTGTGTATGTGTATATGTAAATGTATATACATACATATACACCTACCATCTATACGCACATACCAGAGTGTATAGATATACATACATAAACTCTGGGTATTACTTATATATGTATTACATACAGGTATATACCCACATACGTGTGTGTGTATGTGCATATGTAGATACACACAATACATATATACACACATATGTGTATATGTACATATATATACACACACAAACACATATGAATGTGTGTATATACATATGTATGTAATACAAACATATATAATACCCAGAGCTTATTATGTATACCTATACATGCTGGTATGTGTATATAGAGGTATGTATATATACATATATCATATACGTGTATATGTATATATGTGTGTGTACATACACACACGGACAATTTAAAAGTTTAAGTAGCATGAACACGAGTGTAAGTTTTCAGCAACATTTCAGTATATACAAATAGACTGTTTTGTCAGCAAATTGCTACATGATTTGAGAGCTGTTAATGAACAGATTAAATCAATGGGTGCATTACAGCAAGGTCTGCCATTCCTGGAAGGTGCTCTAAGTGACTCACCTCTCATAGTAGTAGACCTTAAAGATAATTTCCTTACTACACCCTTACATGAGAAGGATAAGCAAAGTTTTGCCCCAATACATGCTCACCAGTCCTATGCTGTTTCAACATTTTGTAGGACTGTCCTTAAAGGAGCCTCAGAATATATTTCCTACTGCCTACATCATTCATTATATGGATGAAATTCTTTTGGCTGCTCCAATGGAAGAGTTATTACACCAAATTTTGAGAGAAGCAAAACACGGGGAAATCTCAAAATAGTTCATGAAAATGTAGAAACAACCTCCCCATACCAATACTTAGGCACTATTGTTACTGAAACAAGTGTTCGACCTCAGAAAGTAGTCCTCCGTATGGACAGATTACAAACCTTCAATGATTTCCAACAACTATTAGAAGATATAAATTGGCTGTGCCCAATCCTAGGTATTGCTACCCATCAACACAAACACTCAGACCATCCATGGAGATTCTTCATTAGGAGCAATGGGCTTAGGAGACAAACCCATTGCTCCAGCAACTTACTAAGGAGGCTGAAGCTGAGTTACAGCTTGTAGTGCAGATTCTTCAGCAAACACGTGCCCCCCAGCTACAGCCAAAAAAGCCTTTGGGTCTCCCCATTTTTTCTACTCCCCATTCTCCGACAGGAGTTTTAGGCCAGATCATAGAAAAATATGAAAATGTAATAGAATGGCTTTTTTTTTTTTTGAAATTCAATGAGAGAGTAAAATCTCTGCAACTTTATCTTTCTTTAACTACTCAATTTATAACAAGGGGTAGGGGTAGATCAAAAAAGCTTAAGAGATACTGGGGTAGATCAAAAATGCTTAAGAGATACTGTCCAGACAAAATTACTCTTCTCCTTTGAGAGCCAGTCTAAAAGTAGGAGGAAAAATATTGGATTCCCAAAAATAGGTTGCAGCATGGGAAATGTTGACTGTGTGGCAAGTTGCTCTTTCAGATTGTGTAGGTGTGATAGATAAACATTATCCATCAGACAAAATTTTGAAATTTTAAAAGTTCAACCTTTCATCTTCCCTGTGATTGCTCCTCACAAGCCCATTTCAGGCAGCCAGACCTATTTTACTGAAGGCTCTTCCAAAGGTCTCACAGCTACTTATGGTACTAAGCATGCTCATACAATAAAAAACCCCAGAGTTTTAGCTCAACGCTCAGAACTAATATCAGTTATTCAGATTTTAGAGCTCACTGCTTCATCTCTTAGTAACACTGTCTATGATTCAGCCTGTGTTGTAAATGTAGCCGGTCGCACTGGGACTGCCACTATTAAAAGCACCCTAGAACCAGAGCTGTTTAACTTGTTTCTAAGACTTCAACAAGCTGTTTGCTCTTGTGCTGCTTTTCACATTTCTCATATTTGTTCTCCCACACAACTCCCTATACCACTATTTCTACGTGATAATACAGCCAATAAATTGATTTCTTCTGCATTTCAACAAGCTCAACTTTCTCACATATTACTGCATCAAAACTCTGCCTTTATAGAAGCCTGTGACCCATGATACTTAGCTTCAAATGAAATCTGACAGGTGGATGTTACTCACATAGCTGGCATTGGCAAGCTCGCCTTTGTTCATGTGACTATAGACACTTATTCTCAAATGAGGCATGCTACATGCAAACCAGGTCAGACAGCTGGTTATGTACAATGACATTGTCTGTCATCATTTGCTCATATGGGGTTCCTATGCAATTAAAATCTGAAAATGGACACGTTTATTTTAGTCATGCTTTTTAAAATTTTTACAGCTATGGTCAATCACTCATGAAACAGGAATTCCTTACAACCCCCAAGGACAAGGAATTATAGAGCGAGCAAATTGAATATTACAACGCGTGATGAAAAAAAAACAGAAAGGGAAAATAGGAGAAAAGTCACCACCTCAAACAAAATACATTTACTTTTTCTTTAATTTCTTTTTTTTTAACTTACTTAGTTTAAATTTTTTGACTCGTGGTACAGATAGTAAGACTACGGCAGAATGACATCGGTAAATGTTATAGGGAAAAAGGTAAGAATACCCAAGGATATTGTGAAAATCCCCCTAAGGACAATGGAAAAGCTCAGTAGACTTACTGATGTAAGGATGAGGGTATGCTCATGTTTTTATAGGAGATAGATAAACTGTGGGGGTGCCCTCAATGTGTTTGTGACCATGTAAAGGGAGACTGGAGAGAGCCATGGATCCCATCTATGGATCCAGCTCCTCCATTACAAGCTATGAGTCAGCTGAAATTGCTGGAGCAACAGGGTCAGTCAAACACCCCTTACTTCACATTTATGAAAATGCTACCTGTAACATCCTGGGCAGTAGGTTTTCCTTGTGCAGAGACAAAAACATACTGGGCATATGTTCCCAATCCCCCAGTATTATGGAGTGAAATTTGGAGTGACACTGCCCCTGACATCTATCATGATCAAGGAAGATGGACACCAGGACCCCAACACCCAATGACACAGAGTAATTAGAATCCCAGAACAATGATTATCAATTATGCTGCTCCATTGGAGGGACTTCCTTTGTGCATCACCCAGAGTAAATCACTCAACTGCAGTGGCCTTGCAAATTAATCCGAAGTATGGTTCAGTTACCATGGAAAAATTATGTACTTATTAGGCCTTAGCTCTATTAACATTACTGGTGTAGCTACTAATAATTCCCAGCCCCATCCCCCAAATTATATTAATTAACAGAATGGGTTCCCTTTGATAATTCTTATCCCCCTCCTTGGACCCAGTGTCTTTGCACCCTGGCTAGAGAAAAGCTCATGCTAATGGGAGACATTAATTTCTGTGTTCCTGTGGTCATTTAGATGGGAGAGATGAGAATCCGACCTCATGGCATAAACTTCACTGACACTGGTCAGCATCTCTTCACTGCATTGCACTGGGATTCAATCCCAATCTGCAGCAAGTTTCACTTGGCGTGGAACAGGATTTAGCTCACATTTGCCTCAATGGCATTATCAAGGAAAGAAGCGTCCAATTCAGATGTTGATAGGGAAGGCAGCACTCCACTATATGAAGGGCAGCATTTGTGTTGGAACTCTATCTAATTATAGTAGTTGTGCAGAACACAGTTCTATCGTTACCTTTGTAGAAAATAGTACCAGTCAATTTACATTTTGTGTTTTTAAACTTGTTTCTCTGGCAGCAAAATGGACCAACTGCAGTTAAACGATGCCCAATTGATTTGTGATTCCTGTCAACTGTTTTATTCCCTTAATCACAGCACAGTACAAACATACAGCACATCCACCCTATTAATTCCAGGTCACAATCCGAGATTATGGATTCCTGTAAATCTGTCTGAGCCTTGGGTGGCCACCTCTGGTTTCCATTTTGTAAACCTTTTTCTTACTCAGCTTACTTATTGTGCTTGTAGAGCCTTAGGCATGAACATTTTTGTGAAAGTCCCCTTAGGAACATTAGTAATTTCTGTTGTAGTGTCCTTAGTAGCAGTGTACAGCTCCATTCAAACTGCTCAATAGGTAGAAAATTGGATGTGCATAGCCAATCAGGCATGGATGCTTAAAAATAAACTTAACACCAAGATACACACAGAAGCAGCAATGTTAAAGACTACAGTTCTGTGGCTAGGAAAACAGGAACAATCTTGTAGTTGGAGAAACAATTGCATTGTCATTTTAAGCATACTCATATTTGTGTAACCTATTTGGAATAAAACCAAAGTGAACATCCATGGAACCTTGTAAAAGCCCATTTAGAGGGGGCTTTCACATCCAATGTCACTTTTGATATTAATGATTTACAAGGTAATCATAATGTAATCATAAAGTAATATTAATGATTTACAAAGTAAAATTATTAACTTGAATATGTTAAGTATTTAACTTATTAACATGAAATAATCAAGTATTTCTGCCATCTCTGAAAACTTGGGCAGAATTCCAGCAAGGTTTAGAGAGCATTAACCTTTGGACCTCCACTAAACATCACCTCAATGTCTTTTTTGTGATTATCAGAGTAATGTTATTATGTTTCTGTTTTATGCTCATTGTCTGTAAAAGCACTGGGACCAGCAAACAGCAATTGAGAGCTGAACAGCCTGCAATTACCTTTACTCAACTAATGTAAAAACAAAATGGAGATATTGGAGGCCAAAAGAATGAGGGTTGTGACCAACTCAGTAATGACTGGAGGTTCTATGAGCAGAGAGCAAACTGTTCTCATGAAAGCAGCATGTTGGTAACCTGAAACACCATGTCTGGTGACAGAAGGAATACTGAGGGCAGTCATGCCACAAACACAGTATTTGTTGTCATTATATATAGGAAAATCTGAAGTCTGCAGTATAATGAAAGCAATCATGTGTGTCTGTGATAAATCAAGCAGCTGACCAACAATTACCTTTCCTCCCTGTTGATTCTGCCTGATAAATATGAGAGCCTGTAGAAGCTCAGGGCCTTTGCTCACTAGAAGCAATAAGCCCCCGACTCCTCTTTTAAAACAGATGTTTTTTGTCTTTGTCTTCATTTTTGCATTCAACCCCCTTCATTTCAACCCATAGAAACTGACTGCCACACTGTCTCTATTAAAAATACAAAAAAAGAAATGTAGGTGGGCTTGTTGACAGGTACATATAATCCAAGCTACTCAGGAAACTGAGGCAGAAGAATCCCTTCAACCTATTAGACAAAAGTTACAGTGGGCCAAAATCACACCTTTGCACCCCAGACTGGATGACAAGGTGCGACTCCATCACAAAAAAAGCAAAAAGCAAAAAAGAAAACAAAACCAAACAAACAAAAAATATGTTCTGGTTAAGAGAACCAAAAAAATAAAACAAGCCGCAGGCTGAGAAAAATTTAGGAAACACATCAGAAAAGTGACTTTTATGCAAAATGTACAAAGTAAGATAACCAAATTAATGGTAGAGACCTGAGTGGATACTTCACCAAAAACGATATGAAGATGGAAAATCTGGCATACAAAATACTGTTTCCTGAGCCATTGTTACTTCTTCTGAAGGCTGAGGCTCCAAGCCATTTCCTGAGGAGAAACAGTGGCTGCCAGAGTGTCAATGGCTCCAAAGATCATCCCCACCTACCCCAGCACTACCCTTCCTCCAGGTCCCAAGGATTCCCCAGACATTAAGCATGCTCAGCAGGAAAGAGACAGAAGCTGGATATTTTATTTCTCAACTTTTCTTAAAATTCTGGATGCCAACTAGTATCCTTTGGTTGTAACTTTTATTTTTGTCCAAAAAATCTTGAGGAACTGACAGGTATTAGGAAAGACGGTTTTCACCCTATACTTGTTTCCATAAAGAAATAAAAGAATTGGCCTGGCCAGGCATGTTGGCTACCACCTGTAATCCCAGCACTTTGGGAGGCAGAGCCAGGTGGATGTCCTTCGGTCAGGTGTTTGAGATCATCCTGGTCAACAGAGTGAAACAAGCTCTCTACTAAAAATACAAAAATTAGCTGGGAGTGTTGGCTGGGACCTGTAATCCCAGATCCTCAGGAAGCTATGAGAGGAGAATTGAATGAACACAGGAAGCTGAGGTTACCAGAGCTGAGACCATGTCATTGCACTCCAGCTTTGGGAAAAAACCAAGAGTCTGTCACAAAAAAAAAAAAAAAAAAAAAATCATCCAACTACCTTTCTAGGCAGTTATTGTAGAATGCTTGATACAATGCATTACTATTTTGGTATTATCAAGACAGAAGACACAGTAACAGTAGTAAGTAAAAACCAAATAGCAAATCATTACAAATTCATGGGATTAATTTCATTTGTTATTCTTTCTGGTTTTTATTATTTAAAATGTGCAATGCTGAAATAATCAGATGTTTTACTTGTGATATCTAAATGCAAAAAGAAACAACAGTTAGTAAACCATTATTAAATGAATCTCAGTCTTCAAATTTGATTCTGATGCAGTGGAATGTTTTGTGAAAGATGAAAAACTAACAGACCAAACATATGTGATTTCAAATTTTGGTCTACTTTTGTAGAAGCAGATTGAAGAATCAAAAGCTTCATAGTTCTAACTTTTGTCAATGATTCAGCATTGCAACATATGTAGTGAAACTGAAATCAGAGCTTTTTTTCAATTCCAATAGAAAGTAGTTTGTACTCTAGACATTCCAGTTGCTCCCTTGAAATCCATACAAAAATCACTTGATTGAAAGGGACCTTTATACAGTGAAAAACCACACTAATACACCACATTTTCTTATTAGCTACAGTTCACTATTTTATTGTACTCACCATAAGATTAGAAAAAATAGCAGGATAAATGTGTACTAGAAAAATTTTATTAGTTTTTACCAAGTAGAGCTTAGAGTACATTTTTTAAAAATTGGTTTTCTGTGGCACAACACATGTATGCTTTTTGGCAGCAATCATAGATTAATGAACAAACAATAACAACAAAATCATGCTCCACAACACCTGCCATTTGGGGAAGGTTAATTAAAATAAAAGTGAGAGCACTAAACAGCTATATTATGTGTAAATTTCTTTTTAATATAATCAAAAATGCAACAGAAAATCTCATTCACTGTTGATGGAATGCATAATATTACTGCAAGTTCAAAATATGTTTGTTTTCTTCTGCCACATTTTGGCAGTTTTTTCCAAAGTTAAACATGGTCTCATCATATAGACTAACAATTGCACACTTAGGTATGTAGACAACTGATTTGGGAACTCACATCTAACTGAAAACCACATGCATTTATATATAACTGCTCTCTTGACAATGGCCAAATACTTTAAAGAATCATTATGACCTTCAATGTTAACCAAGCCAGGTAAATTCATAAAATGAAATACTATTCATAAAAAGAAAAGGAGTGATTTATGCAGACATGCAAAGCCATGGATGAATCAGGCATACATAAAGCTAAGTGATAAGAGCCAGTCTGAAGAGATGACATGTTGTATGATTTCATTTCTATTACATTACAGAGAAGAAATGTTTATAGAGACAGTAAACAGACCTGCAATTTACAGTTGCTTTTAGTGGGCAGGTAGTGAGTTGAAAAGGAGAATGCAATGATGGAAAGAAGCACAAATGGGGCACATGAGAAGGGACTCATTCTGCTTGATGAGATCATGCTAGGCATGTGGAAGAGCCAGGAGTGTGTATACTACCAATAATAAATAAATAGGCTTCTACTCATGATAGGAGAGGAGCATCTTCTTTCATCACACATGGAACTATTTCAGGACGATTTCTGAGGAAGCTTTTGTTGTAAGTGGAAAAACATACTTAAACAAATGTACCATTTCAAACATTTTTGAGCATATAATTTGGAAGCATTAACTATGCTCAATTGTGCAACCATCACCACCATTTCACAATGTTACCAGCAATGTACAAGGGTTCCAATTTCTCCACATACTCTCAAACTTTTTCTTAAAAATAAATGAAAAATTCCAGTGGAGATAAAGTGGTTATTTCATTCTTGTTTAGATATTCATGTATTAAGTGGCTGGCTAGTGATTTTGAATATCTTTTCATGCACTTATTGGCAGTGGATTTGTAAATGATTTCTTGTCTATATCACTGAATGAACACAAAACATCAGAAAATATAGATCAATTGAACTTCATCAAAACTAAACACTTTTTTGCATTAAAGGACACTGTCAGTATAGGGGAAAGAAAACCAGCAGCATGTGACACAGTATTTGCAAGTCATATATATGGTATATATGAGGATCTCTACCAAGTGCACTCTCCATTTTTTCTACTCTAAAACTTTTTAAATAAACATCCACATTTGCTGTGAAACTTTATTCAGTGTCCTTTACTACTTTATTCCTCTCAGTCAAATTTTTCTTCTGAGAAGAGAAGAGTTTAGGTTACTGCAGACCATGATAGATTTGATGCCAGTAACTCAGGTAACTTCCACTGGTAACAGGTCGAGGAGCTGCTGGACAGGGAGGTGGCAGTATGTGCCTAGTGTGTGGCTGACCTGGCCCCAGGCAGCTCTGGACTGTGGAGGGACCAGACCTCTATACTACAAGCACTCCGTGGAAAGAGAGATCACATTGCTGAGAGAATGCTGAGGAATAAAATTTGTCTCTTTAGTGAGGTCAAATTCCTTCACATAATATAAAATTAACTGTTTTTTAATGAATTCCTTAGTGATCTTTAGTACGTTGCCCATTTGATTTTTTCCTGGTTAAATCTTGGTAAGTTGTGTGTGTCTAAGGATTAATTTCCTCTAGGTTTTCTAATTTGTTGGCCTACAATTGCTCAACTTAGCCACTAATGATCCTTTGATTTTCTGAAGCATTACTTGTAATATCTCCTTTTTTAAGTCTGATTTTATTAATTTGTATCTTCTCTGTTCTTCAGGTAGACTATCTAAATATTTGTCAATTCTTTTACTTTTCAAAAAAATCAACTTTTTTTTTCATTGATCTTTTGCATTGTTTTCTTCATTTTAACTTTATTTCCACTCTAATTGTTATTATTTCTTTTCTCCTAATTTTGAGTTTGGTTTGGCCTTTTTATTCTATTTAATTAAGATGTATTGTTAGATTATTTATTTGAAGGTTTTCTGTTTTATATATATGCAGTTATAGTTTTAAATTTTCCTTTTATGTTAGTATCACTTTTACTATATTCCACAGGTTTTGCTATGCTATGTTTCCATTATCATTTGTTTCAAGAAATTTTTCTATTTTCTTTTTAACGTTTTTATTGACCTACTGATTACTCAGGAGCATATTGTTTAATTTTAAAGTGCTTGTACAGTTTCTGAAATTCATTTTTTAATTGATTTCTAGTTTTATTCCATTGTTGTCAGAGAAAATGCTTGATATTACTTCAACTTTTTGAATGTTTTTAGACATGTTACTTAACATATGGTCTATCCTTGAGAATAACCCATGTACTGAGGAGAAGAATGTGTATTCTGTAGCTGTTGGATGAAATTTTCTGTAAATATCTATTAGGTTCATTTGTTCTATAGTGCAGAGTAAGTCTGATGTTTCTTTGCTGGTTTTCTCTCTGGAAGGTCTATCCAATGACTAAGGCAGAGTGTTGAAGTGTCCAGGCATTATTCTAATGAGGTTTTTTTCTTTAGCTGTCTTAACATTTGCTTCATTTGTATAGGGCCTTCAGTGTTGGGTGAATATATATTTCCAATTATTATATCCTCTTGATGAATTGATCTCTTTATTATTATATAATGACCTTCTTAATCTCTTCCTACAGTCTTTTGTTGAAATCTATTTTTGTCTGGTATAAGTATAGATATTTCTGCTTTTTTTTGTTTGTTTGTTTCTATTGGCATGGTGTAACTTTTGCCATCCTTTCATTTTCAGTCCTAATATATCTTTAAAGGTAAAGTATTTTTTTTTTTTTTTTTTAGTTCACAATTTACTATGGTCTTGCTTCACTATCGTTCATCCATTATTTGTCTTTTGATTGGAGTATTTAGTTCATTTACATTCAATGTTAGTATTGATTGTAAATGAATTGATGGTAATTGATTTTAAAAGCACTTACTCCTGCCATTTTGTTATTTGTTTTCTGATTGATTTTTGTCCTCTCTCCTTCTTTTCTTTCTTCTGGTCTTCCCTTTAGTGAAGGCAATTTCTCGTGTAATATAATCTAATTTCTTCCTTTTTATTTTTGTACATCTGTGGTATGCTTTTTGATTTGAAATTACCATAAGGCTTGAAAATAATAACTTATAACACATCACTTTAGACTGAACAATTTAACACTGGTTGAATAAACAAAGAAACAAACAGAGCAACTAACAAAAACTCTACACTTAAATTTCATTGGATTCTTTTAAACTTTTTGTTGTTTCTTTTCATTCCCGATTTTACTCTCTATATCTTGGAAATATGTTGTAGTTATTTTTGTAATTGGTTTATTGCTTACTGTTTCTATTTGAGATTTTTGAACACCATAATTACCATGTTATAATATTCTGTGTTTTTCTGTGTGCTATTACTAGTGAGTTTTGTACCTTCAGATGATTTCTTATTGCTCATTCACTTTTTTTCTTTCCGATTAAGAACTCCCTTTAGCATTTCTTCTAGGGTTTGTCTGGTGTTACTGAAATCCCTCAGTTTTTTTTGTCCAGAAAAGTTCTTATTTCTCCATCAGATTTAAAGGACGTTTTTGCCAGATACATTATTCTAAAGTAAAAGTCTTTTTTTTTTTTTTTTTTTTTGGCTTCGGCTTTTTTAATATGTCAAGCCATTCTCTCATCCCGTAAATTTTTTCCTGAAAGGTCTGCCATCAGATCTACTGAAATTCCACTGAATGTTATTTGTTTCTCTTCTCTCACTGCTTTTAGATTCATTTCTTTATCCTTAACCTTTGGGAGTTCAGTTAAGTGCCTTGAGGTAGTCTTCTTTTGGCTAAATCTACTTGATATTCTGTAGCTTTCATGTACTCAAATGTTGATAACGAATGTTGCAGAATTGTTTAATATTATTTAACACTATTTCTTTAAATAAATGTTTAACTCTTATCTCTTTTTCTATCTCCTCTTTAAGACCAATAACTCTCAGATTTTCTATTTTGAGGCTAATGTTTTACATTCTGCAGGCATATTTTGTTTTTTATTCTTTCTTCTCTCCTCTGACTTTATATTTTCAAATAGTCTGATTTCAAGTCCACTAAATCTATCTTCTTCTTGATCAATTTTTTACGTAATTCTTCAGTATGACAATTGCATTTTAACTTCAAATTTTTTGCTTTATTTTTTTTGTTTCAATCTCATTGTTAAATTTATCTGATAGACTTTTGAATTTTTCTCTGTTTTATATTGCATTTGTTTGAATTACCTCAACCAGGTATTTTGGATTTCCTGTATGAAAGGTCACATATCACTGTTTTTCCAGGATTTGTCACTGGCACCTTAGTTAGCTTGTTTGGTGAGGCCGTGTTTTCCTAGATGGTCTTGATACTGTAGATGTTCATCTATATCTGGGCATTGAAGTGTTGTCTATTGTAGTCTTTAAAGTCTGGGCTTGTTTGTGCCCATTATTTTTTGAACGCTTTCCAGGTATTCAAAGAGACTTGGGTCTCAACCCAGTAACACAGTAGTTTATGTAAACACATAGAGGTACTGCCTCGGTGGCCTTGGGTTAACACCAGAAAAAATTCTCTTTGTTTATCTCGTAGACTCTTGTTCTCTTCCCTTACTTTCTCTCAAACCAGCACAGTCTCTCTCTGTGTGCTGAGGCTTATGGGGCTGGCGTTGGGGTAACATAAGAACCCCTATGGCCACTAGCTCTGAGACTGTGCTGGTTCACATCTCAGTTAGGCACAGAACTTGGTCTCACCCAAGGCCCACTGTAAGCACTATTTTGCTACCATATTAGTTTATTCAAAGCCCTAGGGCTGTATGATTAATAGATGTCAAAACCAGCCATGTTTGAGTCTCTGCCTATAGGGTGGCAATTCCCCGTAGCCATGAGTGTGTCCATAGATGCTAGAGAGCCAGAGATTAAAGTATAGACTCTTCAAAATTTACCAGCTCTTCTATTTTACTGTAGCTAACCCGGTATTTAGGGCCCAAAACAAACTATTTTCTACCCTTCTTTCCTCTGTCTGCAGGCAGAGGAGCCTCTTTGATGACTGCCAACACCACCAGCCCATGAGGGGGTTCTGCCAAATCATCATCAATTTCTCACTTAAAGACAAAGGACCCTTTAGTTAGCTTGTGACAAATTCTGCAATGCCTGGGACTCAACCTTTGGCCCAGGGCAAGTACAGAAATGCTGACCAAGACCCTAGGTCTGGACTCAGGGACTCTAAGAGTCTGCTTGGTGCTCTTCCTCACTGTGGGTGAGCTGGTATATGAGCTGCAACACAGAGTTCCGTTTACTTTCCCCCCTGCTTTCTCAAAAAGAAGTCTTTCACCATAGCTACCACAGTTGAAAATGCGCTGGGTAACACCTGAAGTTAGCACTTCTCAGAGCCCAATACCCATGGTGTATTACCTGGGTATCACTGTTTTTTATTCTGGATACAGAGATTCTTTCATCAGCAGGTGATGAATTCTGCCAGGTCTTTACTGACATGGCAGCATTGAATTTAATGTTAAGTCCTTCAGTCACTGTGCTCTCCCTCTCCCAAATTCACAAGTTTCTCTGAGTTGTGTGGCTGCTGCTGTGTTGGGGGTGGGGAAGTGGTGTTGTGAGCACTCCCTTAGCTGCTCTGGTTGGTGTCTCAGTAGGCCACATTCTCCCCACCCTCCACATTCCACTCACTCTGAGCCCAGCTCAGCAGTATGACTCACCTAATAATTGAAGTCCTTGTGGCTAAGGCTGCACCTTAAGTTCTCTTAGGGTCCAATAGCTCTTCAACTCATGTGGCAAGGCTTGTAAGGACTCAAGCTCCCAAAACTGAGATGGGAGATTTTTGTCTTGCTAGGGCCAATCAAAATGCTTTCTATTGGTAGATGTCAGCTGAGTACAATCTGGGCCTGCATTTTATTGTGACAGGGCAGTACTGAGTTTATTACAAAGCCTCACAAACTATGCTCTCCCTCCCCCAAACATACAATCTCTGCACCACGTGGCCACTACTGGTGGTTGAAAAAGAGGTGGCATCAGTGTTTCTAGATTGTCATTTTTTTGTCTTCTCCAATGTCTGTTTCAGGGATATGAAGTTAATACCAGGTACTGTGATTGCTCACCTAATTTTTGGTCCCTTTGATAGTGCTTCTTGAATATAGCAAGTTGTGAAAATTTGGTGTTTTGGTACGGGGGATGAGTGGTGTAGGCTTCTATTCTGCCTCCTTACTCTGTCTCTGCCTTAAATTTTTTGGATTCAGGGAATATGTTTGCAGGTTTGTTACATGGATATATTGTGCAATGCTGAGCTATGTGGGATACTATTGATCCCATCACCAAGGTAATCAGCATAGTACCTATAGTTTCTCAACCCCTGACCTCCTCCTTCCCTCCTTCATCTAGTAGTTCTCAGTATCTATTGTTGACATCTTTATATTCATGTTTAGATCCAACTTATAGGCAAGAACATGGGGTACTTGGTTTTCTCTTCCTGTATTAATTTTCTTAGGATAATGGCCTCCAGATGCATCCATGTTGCTTCACAGGACATGATTGTATTATTTTTAATGTGTGCATAGTATTTTATGGGGTTGGATATTTCTATCCAATTTATTGATTCATGCATAAGTTAATTCCATGGCTTCCCTAATGTGAATAGCAATATGATGAATACACAAGTGCATATAGTGATTATTTTTGTAAAAATTTTAATTTTCTTTTTGATATATACTCAGTAATGGAATTGCTGCTTTAATGGTACTCCTGTTTTGAAATCTGTGAAAAAACTCCAAACTGCTTTTCACAGTGGACAAACTAATTTACATCACAGTCTATAAGCATTTTATTTTAGCTGATGTCTAACCAGAATTTGTAATTTTTTTTTCACCTTTTAATAGTAGCTGTACTGAATAATATGAGAAGATATCTTACATTGATTTGCATTTCTCTGATTATTGGTGATGTTGAACACTAACTAAGCCATGTTATTAAAACATTGGCAAGGGACATAAGCAGACATTTCTCAAAAGAAGACATACAAGTGGGATTCTTATTCTATCACAATAAACTGTCTTTCTTTTGAAAAATACAAAATCAGGCAATTTGAAAATTCCCTTAAATTGTAGTGATTGACAGTATGTTTCCCTTTCTCTATCTCCTTTTCTTATTTGTGATTTTTTTCTGATAATTATGAATCCACTCAGCTGAGTAACCTCCATTCTTAATCTGTGTGAGTTGTGCTGATGAGCTAGTGAACTCTCTTAAAGTCGCCAACAAGATTCTTAAGTTTCCTAGTTAGTAATTCATTTTTGGCATGCCATGGGATACTCTTAGCACATTGACTTCTGATCCAGGCATTATGGATTGTGATGACTAGTTATCTGAATTTCTACAGGCTTTGAAATTAAGATGTATAAATCTCAAGTAAATTGGACTTCATACTCTTTGCACATTTATTGGGTTTGTTAATTATTCCATAGGAAAACAAATGAAAGACTTTTGTAGAATTCAATTCTGTTTTACCATATTTAGGGTAAAAAGAAGGGAAGTATGTTGACATAATTGAGAGAGTGAATTAACCTGTCATCACATGTGATTTTTCTAGAGATTTCTAATGGTAGTGACATTCTTTTCAATATGTCAATTCCTAACTTGGGTTTCTGGGGGAGACATGAGTAGCTACTACGATCTATCTAAAATATAATGATGAGTAGAGTCAAATCTCCCATTTCTTGAGTCTGTGCTGGTCACAATGACTTGCTTTACCAACAAGATGCAGCAGAATCATATTCTGGGACCTCCAAGTCTAGGTCATAAGAAGCTTTGCAGTATTTCTCTGTATGTCTTGGGACCAACTACCAAGTGGTGAGGACTCCAGGTAACATGGAGAGGCCAGATAGGCACCACACACCACAGACAATAGGCACTGCCAGCTATTTGAGTAACCCATCTAGGCTTTTTAGCCTAGTTGAGATTTCAGGTAACTTCAGTAGAAGCCAACCGACAGCAGCTGCAAGAGAAACTCCAGAAGAGAACTTTGGTAGGGCCCTTCAACCCACAAAACCTTGATAATTAATGTTATTTAAAATTACTAAATGAAAATAACAATAAAAAATATTAAACAATAAATAATTCCTTAAGTTTTGGAATGACTTACTATTCAGCAACAGAGAGCTAGAACAAGTACTAAATTGCATAATACTGAACAAGTATAAGTTTAGTTGTGTAATATACTTCTATACTTTAAAGCCATTGACATTTCTGGACAGAGTGTAAAAGCAAGGACTGATTAAATGGTTCCCAAGAGAAGCTGTCTATTGTATCTCAACATCATCATTTACCAATGGGATCTGTATTTTTCTTTTGCAAAATGCACTTTTTTAAGTTCATTTAAAAAATACTAACAATTGTTTAGAAAGGCACATGTTATTTTGAAAAAAATATTTGAGAGAACCAGAAAAGTGTAAACTTTAAGCCTCTAATCATATTTCTATGCTATTTAACCAATCAATCCAAAGCCTGATAGCAAATATGTTTATGTTACACTGACTTTTGGATAAATGAGTTAAACAAACAGTTTTCTTTTAAAATGATAGGCCTTATAATTGGTATAATGTTGAGATGGCTGCAGTGAATGGGCTAATCACCATAATAGTATTTTCTCTTTAATACTTTTTTGGAACATTAAATGACAACCAGAGAGTCTAAAACTGGATTACATAGCAGTAACAAAATCACAGTGACACTTAATTTGCAGCAGCAGGATTGGAATTCTTGCTGTTGAGGTTGGTGGTAGCAAACCCAATTGTGGTGGTTTCTGCTTCATGCTTAGGTGGTGTGTTGAAACACTTCCTCTTTAGAACTTTCTAACATTTCCTAACTAGAGCTGTTGAAAATAGAAACAAACCCCTCCGATTTTGAATTTAGCCAATTTATTGTTAAAATTTGTTCGTATGTTTCTACTTTTTAGACTGTGGCTTTCATGTAGACAGAAATTGTATCTTATACCTCTTTTTCTTCAGCAGTGGTGTGCCTGGCACAGAGTTGAATTGTCAGGTTTGTTGAATAAGAAAAGTAAAATTATACCAGAAGTAAACTATTACATTTATCAACTTTACTCAGAAAACATATTGCTAAGTAAGATGTATGAATCAATTCACTCACTTATTTAACGAATATTTATTAAGTGACTACAGTATGCTATGAGCTAGGAATATGGCAGTAAACAAATCTCACCTTGCCTGCAACTTCAGTGGATCCAGGAGTCTCTAGAAGTTTAGATCTTTCTCAATCAGCAATTCCTCTTCACTGAAGAGTTGACAAGAAGTTTTGAGAAGGCAAGAGTGAGTGAACTCAGCAGATGTTTGTGATGCACCTACTGTGTGCCAGAAGCTGTAGTGTCACTGGATCTGCCTGTCTCACAGAAAAGGTGAACACTAAAACAATTATTTTAAGCAAAAACAAATGTCAAGTATGCCAGGTGATGGTGAAGGAAAGCACTGGGACCCAAAAGTATAATGGGCACTGACCCTAGTGTGGGGTTCAGCCATCTCTGGCATGGTGCCCTCCTAGGTCATTGTTGTCCCTCGTTGTTGCTCCAGCTGTACTGTTCAGTTACATCTGCTTCTCAGCATCTCTTCATTTTAGTGTATGGGGTGGCATTATCTCTGAACAGGAATAGGGAACTGTACACCTGGTACGTGCTGCTTAGTGCTCTGCATTGATGTACACATGGCCCAGATTTCCCTGGTGGACTGCTTGGGCCATTCTTGTCATCTGGCTCTGAAGGCTTTGTTCACAGAGGTGTACTTGCCAGATGGGTAAGCCAGAGATCTGGGGTCCTCTGTTGAGGCCACTCTCACCCTGCTTATGTTCTCTGACATACCTAACAGATGAAGCTCAGGTGAGCAATGAATGTCAGGCTGCAGTGTGGACCATGTACAATTCTTCAAGCCACAGCTTCAACTCTCTTTCTTATTACTCTCTTAGGACAGTATATTAAGATGGAATTAAATGAAAATAATGTTATTAAGGGATACGATTAAAGTATATCCCACTTGCAGAAAAGGAAGTAGATTATTTGTGAACTGTAATACTTTGTTTTTAGTGAGAAATCACCTTAGAAGTTGGAACCTGGATACAAGATAATTATTTCATTGTGCAAAAGTTTAGTAGCAAACTATATGCCAGGACTGTGCTAGGTACTAGGGATACATGGTTGACTATTTAGTATAAGATGCTTTGGAGATTCACATAAATGGCTAATGCAGTATATATAGTGTTGTAAAAAGACACTTCTGAGACACATAGAAGACAGGCAATAAGGGGTGTTTAAATGGTGGATAAATATGTTTGCATGTTTCACTCAGGGCTGTTGAAGTTTTCAAGGTCAATGTTCTCAGAGTTTTGGCATTTTCAGGCCCTGCTAAGTACTTTGTTTCTAGCTGATTATTGGCCAGCAATACTGATCATCAATTGGCTCTGTCTGATCCAGCAACTCCACCACTGGGTATCTACGCAAAGGAAAATAAATAAATGTATCAGAAAGATACCCATACTTGTGTGTTTCCTGCTATGCAATTCACAGTAGCACAGATATAAATCAACCTAAATGTCCATCAGCAGATGATTGGAGAAAGAAAATGTAGAAAATATACACAATGAAATACTATTCAGGCATAAAAAAGAATAAAATCATAACTTCTGGAGACACATGGATGGAACTGGAGGCTATTATTGTAAATGAAACAAGCCAGACACAGAGTGAACATTGTATGTTCTCACTCATAAGTGGGTGCTAAAATATGCCTAGGTATTGATGTAGAGAGTGGAATCATAATGGAGACTCAGCAGGGTGAGGGGATGGAAGGGGTGTATAGTGAGAAATTACTTAATGGGTACAATGTCCATTATTCAGGTAATGGATACCCTAAAAACCCTGACTACGCCATTACACAATCCATGCTTTCAGCAAAATTGCACTTGTAACCCATCAATTTATCCCCAAAATGTCTTAGACCTCTCTCTCTTCTCTTCTCTTCTGTCGTAAGTCTCAGAGCTCAGTGATCCCCTTGGTTCTCCACAGCCTCCTAAGTTTTGACTTTCCTAGCTAAGGTGATTTTAGGCAGACATAAGGGAGTGTTTCAGGAAGATGCTCTCAGTCACAGTGCTTCTGAAGCAACATCAGAGGCTCTTCTGGTGGCCTTTATCTATTCACTGCTTTCAGAAAGAAATAAAACACCTGTGGCTAAAATTTATAAAACTGTGTTTCCCACCTACCATTCAGACCTGACAAAAGAGATTTTAGAATTTTAAGGAAACAGCTTCTTCCTGAACCAAAAGGGCACTGTAGTGCAAAGGCAAATGTCACATAAGTACCTTTTCCCCATCTGTAACATAACTCTCAAATGCTATTCCCACAGCCGGAATCAGTACAATGTTTTGACTGAGGTACTGGAAAATCTATGAGCTCGTTATAATTTGAACATAAGAATAATGTAAAATTTCGGCAGAATTTTATTTGAAAGGATTATTTATTCAATTTTTAGTTAACATATTTATATTGTGGTTATTTCAAACAATAAAAATCAGGTTGCTATGTTGTAAGCTAGAAATATTTACAATAACATATTGTCTTGATTATCTCACCTGACGAATTGAAGATTAAAGCAAAATAATTTATCTTGGGGAACTTTGTGACAGTTTCTGTTTAACTTTGCCTCATAATGACTTCAAACTGTTGTGCATATATAGAGAACTACTGACTGAAGAGACTTTTTTGGACTATTGTGCTATGTTTATTACTGTAACTTTTTAAGATCTGGAGGAACGTGTATTTAGTCTCAGTTGGCCCAGTAAATGTTTTGGAATCAGCTTCTGTGTTATGTGCTGAGTATTGAAGCAACAGTGGAGACAAGGCTGCTGCCCTCACAGAGTCTGGGGGAGAAAACCAGATGGAGTATGGCACGGAACACTCTGGAAGCATCCCAGGATTCCAAAAGTGCACACAGATGGAACACGTGCCTTAGAATGGGGGAGGGTCAGACAAGGAGAGGTGTCAGGAAAAACAAGGAAAGATCTGAAGGAATAGAAACACACTTGAGAAATTCATGGGGAATGAAACGAGAATGGGTGAGCAGCAGCAGATTGTCAAGAAAGACATCAAGAAGGACCAGCAAAAGAGGTTGATGGAGAATGAGGGGAAAGAAGGTGGCACTGAAGCCAAGGAAAGGAAAGTGTTTCAACTTTTCTGGAAAACAATATCACATGCTCTGTCTTAACCTTGCTGTTTTATGAGTCACATAGCCAAGTTCCAGATTCTGAGACGTCTGGCACTAAAGATGTCTTAGTTTGCTTAACCCAGCCTTTGCCAGAATAATCTGGGCTCAGTTTAAGCCTGTGTGTGTGTTTATGTGTGTGCATGCACCTGTGTGTTCCACTAATATCTCACTGAGGCCAGTGTTCTATACAACATAATTTTTTAAACATTTGTTTTATCCATCCTATGTTCAGCTGCAGCAATACTTACAAAGAACAACTTTGTTCATGTGCCTTAGTTACTAAAGAAATCATAACAAACTAATGAGTAAAGCCCAGCCTTAAGTGGCTCCTCACTACCTGTACAATGTTGCCTAACTGGCTTGGCCCGGGTGCCCTGTACTGACCTAGCTGTACTTCTGTCTGCCTGCTCCTTTGCCTACATTTTCCTCCTGGAGAAGGTAGGGATGCTCTGAGCGTTGGCCAGCCTTGAACATGTGTC